>NC_056444.1:67757732-68057732 GCF_018296145.1 Oncorhynchus tshawytscha | reverse complement strand
TCTGTACGTACATTGTATGCATTGGACTGGCCTGAGAGGAAACAGTATGATTGAAACAGTGAATATAGCGAGAGTCAAAATAAGGATAGAAAAATGTCTCCTTACTCTCTCTCTTTTGTTTCATCCTTTTACAACTTTGTAATAACTCTGTGTGATACTCATATGCAGCACTCCTGCTTTACCTTCACCCTTCTCTGGGAACTGTGCAAAGTAGTCAGAATCCTCCATACTGAAAACAAAGACATAACATGACTGTTAACCAATGGCACTGCAATGAAGACACTCATGATCCTATTGTAAATATACATTTGATCAGCATGATCTTATGTTACTGTTTTTTAGAACACGAGACATACAGTGCATTCGGAAAGTGTTCAGACCCCTTCCCTTAATCAACATTTTGATACGTTACAGACTTATTTTTCCTCATCAATCTACACACAATGCCCCATAATGACAAAGTAAAACCTGTTTTTTAAAAACTTTTTGCAAATGTGTCAACAATAAAAACCAGAATACCTTATTTACATAAGTATTCAGACCCTCAGGTGCACCCTGTTTCCATTGATCATCCTTGAGATGTTTCTACAACTTGATCGGAGTCCACCTGTAGTAGATTCAATTGATTGGACATTATTTGGAAAGGCACACACCTGTCTACATAAGGTCCTACAGTTGACAGTGCATGTCAGAGTAGAAACCAAGCCATGAGGTCGGAATTGTCTGTAGAGCTCAGAGAAAGGATTGTATCAAGTCACAGATCTGGGGAGGCTACCAAAAAATGTCTGCAGCATTGAAGGTCCCCAAGAACACAGTGGCCTTCATAATTCTTAAATGGAAGAAGTTTGGAAGAAGGGCCTTGGTCATGGAGGTGACCAAGAACCTGATGGTCACTCTGACAGGGTTCCAGCGTTCTACTGTGGAGATGGGAGAAGATTCTAGAAGGACAATCATCTCTGCAGCACTCAGAACTTTACGGTGGAGTGGCCAGACGGAAGTCACTCCTCAGTAAAAGGCATATGACAGCCATATGACAAACTTGGAGTTTGCCAAAATTTACTCTCAGACCATGAGAAACAAGATTCTCTGGTCTGATGAAACCAAGATTGAACTCTTTGGCCTGAAGGCCAAGTGTCACGTCTGGAGGAAACCTGGCACCGTCCCTACGGTGAAGCATGGTCGTGGCAGCATCATTCCGTGGGGGTGTTTTTCAGTGGCAAGGACTGGGAGACTAGTCAGGATTGAAGGAAAGATGAACAGAGCAAAGTACAGAGAAATCCTTGATGAAAACCTCATCTTCCAACAGGACAATGCAGGGGTGGCTTTGGGACAAGGCCCTGAATGTCCTTGAGTGGCCCAGCCAGAGCCTGGACTTGAACCCGATCGCACATCTCTGGAGAGACCTGAAAATAGCTGTACAGCGACACTCCCCATCCAACCTGACAGAGCTTGAGAGGATCTGCAGAGAAGAATGGGAGAAACTCCCACAATACATGTGTGCCAAGCTTGTAGCGTCATACCCAAGAAGATTTGAGGCTATAATCACTGCCAATGGTGCTTCAACAAAGTACTGAGTAAAGGGTCTGAATACTTACGTAAATGTGATTTTTGTATTTATTTATCCATTTGTAAAAATGTCTAAAGAAATGTTTTTGCTTTGTCATCATCGGGTATTGTATGTAGATTGATGAGGGAAAAACAATTGAATCAATTTAAGAATAAGGCTGAAATGTAACAAAATGTGGAAAAATGTCTTAATATTTTACAAATGCACTGTAGGCCTACAGAAAGCATGGTTCTCACAGAGCCTTACTCTCACATCTCACACATTAGTGGAGTGGAGTGTTGGTCACTACTTGTTGAGTAATAGCCTACAAGATGGAAGCCATGATAATCTTGTACTATAGCACAAGACATATACCTCATGATCACTCTTGGAAATGCGAGTGGATACGCCTTCCTCCTGATCTTCGCGTTTTCCCTTTACCTACCATTCACTTGTCATTTCTCTGAAGAGTTTGGGGTGTTAATTAAGACCTAGACAACCAGGTGAGGGGAGTTCCTTACTAATTAGGGACTTTAATTGATCAATCAAGTACAAAGATGAAGCGAAAACTCACAGACACTTGGCCCTCTGTGGAATGAGTTTGACATGAGTTAGAGGATCGCGGCTAGAAGGGATGCAGTTCATGTCAAAGTGACGTCAAAAGTTGCTTGTTCGAGTCGCATCTGGGAGAACTTTCACATTTTAGTTAACCCTAACCTAATTCTCCAAACCTGCCACGTAAATTCTCCTAACCTGCTACCCCTTTTTCTCCCCAGTTTCGTGGTATCCAATTGGTAGTTACAATCTCGTCTCATCGCTGCAACTGCCGTATGGACTCGGGAGAGGCGAAGGTCGAGAGCCGTGCGTCCTCCGAAAAACAACCCAATCAAGCCACACAGCTTCTTGACACAATGCCCACTTAACCCGGAAGCCAGCAGCACCAATGTGTCGGAGGAAACACTGTACACGGTGCGACTGTGTTAGCGTGCACTGCGCCCGGCCCACCACAGGAGTCGCTAGTGCGCGATGGGACAAGGACATCCCTGCCAGACAAACCCTACCCTTAACCCGGACGACACTCGGCCAATTGTGCGCCGTCCCATGGGTTTCCCGGTCACGGCCGGATGCGACAGAGCCTGGACTCTTACCCAGAATCTGTAGTGGCACAGCTAGCACTGCGATGGAGGGCCTTAGACCACTGTGCTACTCGGGAGGCCCTCGAAAAGTCACTTCTGAAATTAGCTTCATCATTTAGTCAAAATCAATTTAGAGACATTGGCAGAAAACCTGATATTAGCAAGAGTCTCCAGTGTCAGGGGGTAGTGAAATAAGATATCGCATATAACAAATTGTGACAAAACAACTGGCAGAGGCAGTGGAAAATAACAGCCACAAGTGTATTGGTAACTGATGCTGTGGCCTAATGACCTTGATAAAGCAAGCTATTTTGGAGATTCTCTTCATGACTAGCGTCCTGTATATCAAGCTGCCTAAAGCTACAGAAATAGGAGATAGAATCCTGCCCTATAGCTGTTGCTCAGACAAGGCTACTTACTTACTTCCCTAACATCCCGCATAGAATGGCAGATTTCACTCAAAAGGTTTCCATTTAGTTAACTACAGAACCCATTTTTTAATAGGGGGGTTTTCCGTGCCCCCCACCAAACACCCTTTTTCGATGCCCCACTTCTTTGTCCCACCTTTTCTCCTCTCAAGGCTGCATACAGTAGTAATGAAGACCCATGTGACTGGATCCATCTATGTCCTATATCCCAGGAATCCAGTCTTTTTAAGGGTTTTCAGGGGGAGATGACCCCCAAACCCCCTGACTACTCACACGTAGGATCACAAGTTTCATCATGTGTTCCATGCTTGTGAGTGTGAGATGCCAAACAATAACTCAGTAGCCTATGTTCCCATCCTTCTCAATGGCAAACCGCCATTGCAGACAGATGCCAAGTGTTGAGAGGCAGTGGAAAACTACAGAAATCTAGATACACTGTTTTTATATTATGCCTTGGGGTTTAATGATGGGGTGATGTTTTCCATTGATCACATGGTGGCAGTTGATGCATACACTGTGATGCACAATTGACTGCCAAATACGAGTGCGACAACCATCATTTTAAGAATAGAGGTGTGAATTAGACAATTGGTCATTTATGAGAGAAGGACACTTTCTATCTATCCATCTAGCCTATCTATCAGGCTACACTGAAAATGAAACGATCCTGTCAATGAAAAGGAGAGCCCTGCAGACGATCAGATTGCTTTGGAGGAATAAGGCCAAAAAGAGCAATAAGGGGAGGAGTCAGGTAGAGCCTCAGAGATGACCTATTCCATTGAAACCGGATTGGGTTGATGTCAACTGGTTTTCCATTGAAAGGTCAGGGGTAAGTGTCAGAGAACGGCGGGGCTGAAAGTGACACCTGCCTTGTACAAGCTATTTCAATCCCCCTCACAGCTCATACACCCCTGGATTGCTGGCATTCTGAGAGTGTGTGTGTGCATGTGTCTGCCATCTCCGCCCCCCTTCAATGTACTGGAGACTGGATCACAAAATATAACCTGGTTGAAATATTATGAGATTGTCCCACAAAAACCACTGATGCAAACCAATCTGATTTTGTGTAACTGCACTGGTTGGGTAGGCCAATTATATTGCAATGTAAGTCACTGTCTGCAACCAACCACTCTGTTAAAATGAGGTGCTTTGTAACCCCAAAACTAGTGATAACTGAGCAGCCACTCACTCAAAGGAGGACAAACCTTAAAGGGATATTTCAGGATTCTGGCAATGAAGCCCTTTATCTACTTTCCCACAGTCAGATGAGTATGTGGATACCATTTTTGTCTCTGCGTGCAGCGTTAGTGCAATTGTAAACTAGCATTAGCGCAATGACTGGAGGTCTATGGTAACTGCTAGCATGCTAGTACACACATAGACTTCCAGTCAATGTGTCTAATGCTAGTTAGCATTGACTCACAAAACTACCTCTGTAGTATTGTAGATGAAGGGCTTTATTGACAAAATCCCGAAGTATCCCTTTACCTTTGCAGGTGTATTGAGACACATCATCCTGAGATGTTTTGAAACATGACATGGGGTGTGTTGTAACTTCACTTAATCAAGTGTTGTGCAACACCTTGCCAGGACCGGGAGCACTACCAGAAAAGGTTGAAAACACTGTGTTGATATTTCAAAATCTGTTAAGTTCAGAAATAGATCCCTTCTCTTTTGGTGCCACTTCCTCTCTCTAAAGCTTCAAAACAATATTATGATGTTTCACATCCTGTCTAGCGCAGAATTAGATACCTTCTTCGGGAGCATTTTAGCTGATGAATGTATCTGATCATTTGCCAGTTTATCCCATTTTCGCAGGCACTGCTGAGCACAGTGCTCAATCCACCAGCAGTAGCTGGAGGTTTTAAAGCAAGGATTGCAGGATACTGTATTTGCCTCCACCATTAAAAGTTGGAAATGTGGGAATGGGACGTCTCATTATTGATCATCATTTTGCCTGATGGTTTTGATATCATTTAATCATGATCCATTACACCTCATGACAAAAAAAGCTGCTTAATACTAATATATAAGTATACTTTTCTTTCTTCAAACGTGCATACAACATTGTGTAAAATAATCATAAAGTAAAAATAAAAAAATATTACTCACAATCCAAGATTTGGCAAGATAGGAAATGCAAGGAGATTAAAACCAGACGTCTAATTAGTTCAATCACTAAATGTTCTCTATCTTCGTTTATCCTCATAAATAAATCTACTTACATTTTGAGAAAGATATTAAGTTGGATGATTTATTTGGTAAAATGAAATTAAGAAATCATTGAAATTAGTTGAATTAATTAATATTAAAGACATGCTCCGGAACTTTGGCGATAAATAAATATTTTTTAACCTCCCGCTTTGGGCTGGATGTGTCAATGTGTAGTTCATACATGCACAATCTCTGAGCAGAATCACTGTGTACCTCAATTAGTTTGGAAGCTATGTTTTTTCTGGAAGCTGTTCTGCGCCATTTTCCCTCACGTGCGCCAGACCCCTAGCAATTGAAGTTCTAGCCAATGAGGTTCAGCCGCTCGCCATTTCAGTGACAGCTAGCAAGATGCACACACAGCAGAGTGAGCGAGAGAGCAGTGACGTGGTGCACATATCTGTTCATATATGACGTAGTACGCAATTCTCGGGGCCACTTTTGGCTCGTGAGCAGTACTTTCAGACCTACTGGCTAAAAAGTATACAAAAGTACTGGAGAATCTCTTTACGTACACGTTGGTGGGTTTACATTCAAACACCCTCCAAACAACAGCTCTCAGGAAAGATGCACTTCTTTTCATGGTTTCATCACACAATCATGGTGTTTTGAGTATTTCTATTTTTACAGTGCACTAGAACAAGTGTTCCTGGAAGAAGTGGTCCTGAGACCATTCACCCTGACTTCCTCACAACCCCTTAGACAACTTTCCTCACTGTAGTAGCGACCACAGTAGTCCCTCAAAACTATTATCAAATGTGATTCATGTGAAAGTGTAATAGCAGATTGTGTTATAATCTTATTATAGGCTTGCTATTATCTTCCATTCCTTTCCATGTTTGCATTCCTTAGGCTTAGGCTATAGGCCTACTGTACATAGCCTACCGTAAGTAGGCCTATGTCTATTTTGTTTGACGTCAACAGATTGATAGGATGCTTGGATGATGATCAAGGGAATTTACCTGTAACTGCTTTCAGTTTTCAGGATACTTGTAAGGTCTGGCATATCAAAATGGCTAGCTTGTGCTACATCGTCTTCGTAGGACACGAGAAGAGTTACCGCGTAATTCAATTGCGAGTTGTTCGCCCAGTAATCACCATCTGAAGTTTCGTAACGGACAACAAACTCAATGCGAGCCCCATGGTGAAGATACGGTGGGCAGAAGGAGAGCTTGAAGGAAAATTTATCAGTCTCACCGTCGCCCTGGACATAATCTGCTGGACAATCAAAGTAGGTGCTCCAGCTGTCCATAGTTGATCGAATGCACACAGTTTTGTTAAATGAAATATTAAGCACTCGGATAAACACGATAAATGCCAAGGGCTCGTCTTCAATAGGTGACACACTCTCCACCTCTACTTTATTAATGTGCACTGCTTTCGTCAGGGCAGCCGCAGTGGGAATGGTCCACTCCGGGTTTATGCGGTAGGTCGGTTCACGGATTTTCGGTCGGTATTTTGTCTCCTCTTCTTCCCACCTGGCATCATCCTCATCATCCGAATCAAATTGGACGAATTCCTTAACATCGGTTAGGTCTCTACCTGTTGTATCGGCAAACGACACTCTCCTGCTGGGAATTGCATCTTTGATTTTCAGATACTCTGCGGTCTCATCATAGATGGACCGTCCGCGTTTCCTTGGGATAGGAGAGCACCTGGGGATGAGACGCACGTTTGTCTCCTCGCTGTCTTCGTATTCTTCATCCGAATTACACTGGCCTTCGTCATAACACCGTCCTTCTCCGGATGACCCCTCTTTCTTCACCTTGGTGAAAAGACCCTCCTGGGATGGTATGGTTAAAAAAGACATTTTCTCGGCTATTCACCCTTCGAGTCGACTGTAAACAGCACCGGTCAGAGGATAGAATCCAATAGAATCAAGTGGTATGGGTTTGTACAGCTTTAACCCAGCGTTACTAACAGAACTGCCACTTATCCTGAGTTTCAGAACGTGTTGTACAGCATGACGGCAATGGAGCACTGAGGAGCATGTGCTAGTCTCTATAATACCAACATTTGTGGCTCGTACAGGGTAGTCCTCCTTGTTTAGAAGACCTTAGCTGGAACTTTAGTTAGGTCTTATTCCCAGAGGAATAACCGTCTAATTTTAGCTGTGTATTGCCTGCTCCAAATTTGCTATTGAAGTTGGTACAACCCTGGACTGGCGACTCCACCCTCTGTTTCGGTTTGCCGAGACCGTACACGCCCACCTCCAGGCTACTACACGCTGTTCGGAAACTTTAATATTCATAAATCATATTAGACGGAAATCAACCACGCCTAAACAGTGCAAAAGGATATTATGGTCAATCCTATGTTTTCTTCTGTATTATTTTTATTATTGGGCTATGTAATATGCCATAACAAATTACAACAGTATTGTACATCAATGTTAGATTTGTTTTTAAGTTCCTTTACATTACCTGAAGGGTTTCCCTTCTGATCGAACCACAGGATGTTTTTTGTTGTTGTATTATGATTTTTCAGTCCTTTACTCTCTGTGAATGGAATATTCCCATGATGTCACATCATGTTCTTTTTTATTATGTAACGTCACATTGTGTCACAATGGGCTACAGTGTATTTAAAGGGCTCTTGGGATGCCTATCATAATGTGATGCTTCCTCAAATAGCCATATTTTTCATTACATCGTTGTATTTAAACATACGACAATAAGCACATAACCTACGGTAGGCTATAGGTTACAATATAATATGTAGGGAATTATAATTTAATAATTCTACAGGAATTGTTATTTGATCATTCTTTTGTTGCTGAGAATTTTCTTGAAATGCAGATGAGCTTTGTGATTGACATACATGAACTGAAAACCCATGCTAACACATGGTTATAACAGTATTGCATTTTTCATGTAGCCTACTTTTGGCCAGCTTATAGCCTAACCACCGATCAAGTAACATTATGGACTAAACGTTCAAATCCTGTTACAGCAGGATTATTTTGCTGTGACAATATAGGTCCAATTAAGATTCCCTTCACCAGTACACCACCGCCACCAGCCTGTACCAGGCAGGAGGGGTCCATGGACTCATGCTGCTTACGCCAAATCCTGACTCTGCCATCAGCAGGACACAACAGGAACCGAGATTCGACAGACTAGGCAATGTTTTTCCACTTCTCAATTGTCCAGTGTTGTTGAGCGCGTTCCCACTGTAGCTGCTTCTTCTAGTCGTCTGCTGCAATAGCCCATTCAGGACAAGGATTGATGAGTTGTGCGTTCCAAGATGCCGTTCTGCAGATCATTGTTGTACTGCGCCGTCATTTGTCTGTTGTTGGCCCACCTGTTAGCTTGCACCATTCTTGCCATTCTCCTTCGACCTCATCAACGAGCTGTTTTCGCCCACAGGACTGCCGTTGACTGGATGTTTTTTGTTTGTCAAACCATTCTCAGTAAACCCTCGACACTGTCGTGTGTGAAAGGCCAGGAGGGCTGCCATTTCTGAGATACTGGATCCGGCGCCTGACACTGACAATCATACCACGCTCAATGTCACTTAGGTCACTCATTTTGCCCCTTCTAACATTCAATCAAATAGTAACTGAATGCCTCGATGCCTGTCTGCCTGCTTGGCCACATGACTCACTGTAGGAGCAAACCATTTCCGTGAATGGTGTACCTGGGATGGGATGGTGTACCTGATAAAAGCACCGGTGTGTGTAGGTTGTATGACATGTTTGATCTAAATAATCATAGCTAGGCCTATATGGATAATCAAGCATATTGTAGACCTTCCTAGTACAAAATAATATACTGTCTTGTGCTCAGTTATTGATGGTAAATGAATGGTGTGGTTATCATTCTCATACTCCATAGACTCCTTGTTTTGGATCATTACTCCATCTGATCCACTAGGTGGCATAAGTAATGCTGCCATTCACCTTTGTGTCTCTGTTATGATCCAATAATAGTTGCCTGGCTATCCATCCACATTGCTCTGCCACCTGAGCAACTGAATGCAATTCAGGTTGAATCGTCAGGCAAAAATAATAGGCCTATTTCAAATTTTGTGCTGACTACATGAAGTGCTGACTACATGAATGGAAAGCTAGTAGGTTGGCTATGCAATAATGTAATTAAAGAGAACATCATTGGTACAAGACTCTATCAACTTGGTCATATTCAATATTACCAGAGACCATAACTTGGACTGGAACAAAAACAGGGCCAAGTTGCTCGATACCTGTGTTATAACACTTAAGTTACTACAGTGATAACATTGTCATGACATTGATGTAACTATACTCCATTGTCAGGTGCCATTGTGCAAGCATTTTGCATGATAAGGGGAAGCCGGTGTTCTAAATTGATGTTGAAATTGATATTGCTTTCCTTTCTCTGTCCTCGAAAATCAGCCTCTCATCTTTCGAGCAGGCAGCACATTCAACTTGACATTGTTTCTCCATATACTATATTTTAATAATCGGTAATAATGAGCAAGTTTCAATTGCTGGTAGGCCTACAATGAAGTGCAAAATGATTCCTAACCCAACGTATTTTTCAATTCACATATCAAGGTAAAGGCTACATTGTAGGCCAGAAAAAAAATCATCCTATCAAAATAGATCGAGTGTCGGGGTACTGCATACAAAATCAGTGTACGTGTACGTGCGCGCTCCCTAGTACTGTAAATATGCAGCGCAGCTTCTGTTGGTAAAGCTGACTCACTCAAACATACCTCCTTTGTATGATTGGTGGATATGTTTCAGCGCGGCGTACTGTAACCAATCAGCGGATTGTTTTCCTATCTCGTAACGTAATAAACATCGCGGCCGGAGAAATAGTGAGGGAAAGGAGAAATGTAAAACATTTCAGAACTCTATGGAATTATAAACCAGGATTTTATTCAATATAATAATATAAAAAAATAAAATAATGCACAATTAGTGCTAAATTAATATATTGCTTTTAAGAGAACGGGACCTAGTTGTAACACGAATAACACACGCAAGGTAAGCTAGCTAGCTAGCTAGCTCGCGCTACAGTACTGTAGGCCTCTAGCTAAATTTACGCGGAAAAGGAACTTGCTAACTGTTTATAGAAAATACGCTCGTAGTAGCTAGCTAGTAATTTGTGCAACGAACAAGGTAGCTAGTTGTATCTAGCTATTTAAACACTTCCACTAACGTTACCCTCTAGGCTAGTTAACTAATTTGTAGGCTATTGCGTTAGCTAGCGCAGCAGACGAATTGGCAAAAATGAGTGAAAAAACGAGGTACAGCAAAAAGTCTGCAGACTCCGCACCGAAGAAACGATGTCAGTCCGACGAGCAGGCTGGCCAGTCCCCTCTTCCAAGTAAGTTAGCCAAAGTGGACGGCGAGGTGTCCAGTGAATTACCATCGAATTCTCATGGAAACAAAAATGGGGAAGATGGCGATAAAGTACCAGCCATAGAAGAGAAGAATGGAAATGAGGAGAGTGGACTAGATCTGAAAAAGGGACCCGGGGGGGGGATTTGTGCAGCTGTCACTGCCAATAACCCATCCAGCGCTGATGCACATGTCAGCGCCGTCAACAGTGCTCTTGTATCGGGTGCACCAGTCTCTAGCGACGCAAAGGAAGTAAAAAACCTGGGAAGTGCTGGTGCTGGAGATTGCCGACCCTCAACTTCACTGGACCAGTCTGATTCGGCCGCTATAGCAGCCGCCGAGGCACTTGCTAGTCTCACAGGAGCAGCTACGGGTGAAGAGGTTAAACAAAAGTCATTTTCCTCAAAAAAAGTTGGACATTATGAGAGAATGGGACACAAAGGTAAGCGTGGTGACCAGGAGTCCTCAAAGGAACGATCAAAACCTGAAAGGGGTCTTCACACACAGGCAGCAGCGGCAGACAGCTCTACCTCACTGCGTGGAGTTGACAGGGAGGATGCCGAGGACATGCCCGATGCGGATGAGGAAGACGACTCAATACCCGGATCTTCGTCCACACCGAGTTCCTCTTTCCCTTCAGATAATGATGATGATGACGGGGAGTGCGCTATAGTGTCAGTGAAGATGGCCCCAGAGATCCGACAGTCAGTGGCCCTTCTGGCGCAGGTACAGATGAGGCTAGACGCTCTGGAGAAGAAAGGTGCGCGGCTCCACCAGCGGCTAGAGCTGAAACTGAGCCGCCAACGCCGTCCACACGTGGACCAGCGTAGCTCCATCATACAGGCCATCCCTGGCTTCTGGGTCACGGCAGTATCCTTTTGAATACTCCTACACACACACACACGTATGTTGTTGATTGTGAGTGTGTTGGTATGTCACATTTATTTTTCCCTTGGCTCAAAGCTCAACAGTTATTGAACCACCCTCATCTCTCTGCTCACATTGACAAAACAGATGAAGGCGCTCTCAGTTACATGACCAACCTTGAAGTAAGTAAATAATCACAGCGAAAATGTAATGATTCTTTAAAGTCTTCTGAATAAATGTTCTATTGCTCCCCTGAAATTAAAATGTATTATTGTCTCCTCCTTAGATTGAATCCTTCAAGACCAACAAGCTTGGTTACAGAATCGGGTTCCACTTCAAACGGAATCCTTACTTCCAGAACAACATCATCGTGAAGGAGCTCCACCTTGGAATGACAGGTGAGGGACAGATCCAGTTATCATATCTATCTTGCTAGGATGCCACATTTTACATGGGCCAGGTGTCCCTACATCTTTGACAGGTGTAGATGTAGAGGTGTAATCAGGTATCTGGTGTAAATGAGGCCAATTATGATGATATCCTTCCCCTGTTATATGTCCTCTCACAGGATCTCCAGTGTCTTTCTCCAACCCCATCCTGTGGCACCGCGGGCAGAACCTGACGCTTCACAGTGAGCCCAGGAGGTCGGGACGCGGCATCTATCAGACCTTCTTCAGCTGGTTCAGCGACCACGCCAGTCCTGGCCGGGACGACATAGCACAGGTAACGGCATGCTCACTGCCAGGCATAGGTTGAGAGCTGGTGCACAGTCTAACATGCATGGAGTAATCCAGCAAAGACGCATTGCACAGATCCACTGGTGATCACACAACTGACTTTATTTTAGGCTCTGTATATAACATTTACGGTTACTGCACTATTCTAACACACTCTTCTTCTCTCTTTGTTCCGTGTGAATCTATAGATTCTGAAAGATGACCTTTTCAGAAACCCTCTCAGATACTATTTGACTCCACTGTGGGAACCCAGGCAGAATGGCAGGTAAGCAGCCCAACAAAACCTATTGTCGTGGAACTTAGCACAATAAGGACTTTCCATCTTCATGATACTATTACCATTTTATTACCACTTTATTATGTGCTGTAATGTAGCCTAAAACACTGCCAAACACTTTTATAACTCTTTATTATTAAGCATTTTGTGTAAAAGAAAAAGAAATGGAAGGTCTTTTGATTGTTCTAACTATCACAACATATGGTTCCAACAGCACCAGTGGGCCCAAGCCAGCTGACAACAGCAACAGGGAGGATTGTGTGGTGATCTCTGACTCGGATGATGATGATGATGAAGAAGAGCAGGCTAAGTCTGGACGAGGTCTTAGCAGGGAAGAGGAGGATGAGGACGAGGAGCATGGGGGCCGAGATGCAGGTTAGTCAGTACTGTAATAGAGCTTTAGAAGCCCATGATTCCAGTCCGTTAGGGCTACACTGTCTGCTGGTTTACAGAAAAGACAATGTGATGAGTCAGGTTTTATGCTCCAACACAGATGCACACAACATATGCAATGATTCCAGTCCTTTAGGGCCACAGTGTCTGCTGGTTTACCTCTGCTTCCTGAGAAATGTGTATACGTGTGTAGTAAGATGTCCTTGTATGAGTAATCCAGGTGAAACTGAATAGACAGCGAATATGTCCTCAGAATCAGATGAAAGCCCAGAGGAGGATGATGACGGAGAGGTTGCAATAGACGGTAAGACATTATCCACGAGCAGAAATGTTATTATGGAGGGTTGTTGGATCTGTTGCTCGGCTTTGCAGCTCAGTTCAGAACATGAAGTCATTGTTTAGATGAAAGTCTATTTATTTCAAAGGTTCAGGAAGACTGATTTTGAAATGCCAACTCAGCAGCCTATTCTGCAAAAAATTCAAGGACTGTTTTTACTTTAAATGCAAGAGCCGTTTTGTACAATCATTGGAAGTTATATTTTGGAAGATTATTGGATTAAGGGGTGCTTTGTCTATTTGTGTATCCATTTTGGTTACCTGATACTTCAATTTACCACTTCCTGTTTTCACCATTCACACAAAATTGCACAACAGAATTATATTCCTACTCCTGGGCTTTCACCATAATCCAGTGTTAAACCCCTCTGTTTATATCCCATACTAATCACCCCATTGGCTCAGAGTGGGAAGCCCATTATAAAAGGTCTGATCATCTCCATTCCCCAGGCTCTGATGACAGCGACCAGGATGCCAGAGAGGATGAGGACTCATCATACGGAGAGAAGGATGAAGAGGTGGACGTGGAAGACGTGGATGAATCACGAGGTCGCGAGGTCAGAGACCAAGATAAAGAGGAGGATGTTGAGGTGGACGAAGAAGAGGATGAGAGCTAAGATCGTTTGTTCTTTCCAATTTCCTTTTTTTCTTATTATGCACAAAATATCAATTATTGTTAATAAATTCTAAATGCTTGACTGCATTTTAAAATCAGGGTAAATAAAAAAAATCCAGGACACCATGTTTTGACTGTATATTTTACTGTAATCTTTGTTGGATTTAAAGCAAAAAAAAGTTTTTTTGGTAAAGATTCTTTATTACTGGGGTCTCAAATTCGAAGGATTGTAACTTAATCATGCATTAGATCTTGACTCATTCATTCAATTTACTCTTATTGTTAGGGCTACTCAACACAAAACGAAAATAATACCAGTACAATAATATTCTACGAGGTTTGAGACCCCTGATTGAATGTTGTTAATACTGCCAAGATTTGGTAGAATCTCTTGTTGCAAATGGTCCAATAAAACAATACTAGATATTTTACTGACAGGTATCAGTGATCACGTCTTCAACTCAATTTATCTTGGACTTTTCCTATTGTAAATCTGATCTTTGACGAGGTAAAAGGGAGATTTTCGGAGAGGTTGTAATATTATTCCCAACACATCTCGGATGCACTTCCTACTGAACCAAATCTTGTTCTCAGGGATGACCTAGTCGTGAGTGTTTTCATGGAAGGAAACCGTATACTATATAATGTTTTCTCACACTCCTGCCATTGTTTGGGTGTATCTGTGTAAAATAAGTTTACTCTACAGTAGTTTGTGTTATTTTAATAAGGTAAATATAGGTAATATTTCCTGTGTTTTCACGCCTTTCCTATCATAAACTTAGTGTGTAGCTGTGCACCCATATTAATTAATATTCACACATGTTTATGTTTTTCAATTCTTTAAGTATATTTTAACATTCATTGAGTTATTTGGGTGGAATCCCACATTTTTGTAACATGAATTGTAATATTTTGAGCTTGTTGCATCCATGCATTCAACATTTTTTGCTTTTGTGTAACTTTTAGAAACTGTTATCGTCACATTTTTGTGTTTTTTTAATAAATAAGTGTATCAAAGTAAGTCAGAATGATGACCTTTAACAGTTTGAAAGATTCTGTATAGAGCAAATATTTGCAGTGACTGTTGCCTCAAAGGCATTGACGAGTGTGGTCCGACAAAGTAACAGAACTGTAGCCCAGGGCAGCTCTTAAAGTACTGTAACAATGCTAGCTAGTGGTTTTATGTTTGTTTTCCACACAGACTGATGGCATTGGCATGTGCATATTTAAACTTAACTTTGTGTGCAGAGTTTGGATCTGTTAAGCTTAAATCATTACCTGTAGCCATCTGGAATTTCACAAATAGGGTATATTAACAAAAAGTAATATTTTGTGTGCTGAATTATTTTATAGTATGCTATAGTACTGAAGAAAACGTGTTTTGTTTTTTAAGATATAATGTCTGCATTTTGAATCCAATTTAATTAAATAGCAAGTTATTTATTTTTGCTTTCTGGTTTTTGTTGTCTGAGTTTTAGTAGTTAGGTAAATACAACCTTCTGTACTGAATATATTGCCAAACCAGAAGATGGCAGTATACAACTGCAAGGATACATGGTATCACAAAACTCACAAAATCACAAAACTGCTTTTGTAACCCAAGTGATGTACAATTAAGAAAATAGAAAATAACAAATAGTATTCTAAATCAGGAATATAGGCCTAATGTGTATCGAACGTAACAATCCCTGCGTCCATTGATGAGTCAGCCAGATAGTATGTATAATACTGTGAATATCAGTATGAAAGCATTATACTCAAGATGACAACTGACTTTGACATTATGACAGTAAAGACATACTGTTGTTTGTAAATCATGTTTAGGTTGGCCTATTATAGGAACAGGCAAAGGGCTTTGAAGACACCAACAATATCAGTGTATCATTTATGGAGGATGTCAACCAGTGTCACAGCTTTGACATGACACAGGTCAGAATGTGATATCACTTTTAAGGCTGTGTTTATACAGGTAGCCCAATTCTGTTATTGCTTTCACTAATTGGTCTTTTGAGTTCAGCTCTGAAAAAGATAAGATGTGAAAATATCTGATGTGATTGGTTAAAATACCAATTAGTGGAAAAAATTATGGTATTGGGCTGCCTAAACGCAGTATTCGGATTCACGTTAGCTCTTGGCTCTGCAAATAGCCTCAGGCGGGGCATTTTTGGACAGGCCCGGACAAAGGAACAGCGGCAATATTGCAATGGTTCACTTAAACCCTTGATTCCAGTTTTAATGCACAGCTATAAATGTTCCACTAGCAAAAACCTGTCCTGCTGTTAGCCCCAGAGCACACTGAGGCATGCAGACTAGGAGGGGCACTTACTATTAATAAAAGCAATGGGGAGAAGATACAGCATACGCACATCATCAAATGATAACACATTGACAAACCCAATATCTCTGCCTCATCTTGTTTAATCTCTCATCCCACTTCAATTCAGCCCAGGGGATTACTGTAGCATCTCATGGGCTTTAGTGCAAAACCACAAATGCTTTTATGTGTGAATTAATTGAGGTGGTTTCCACAATATTGATTATGGCAAACAGACTCATAGATTGCAGAGAAAACAAGGTAATGCAGAGACTGGAGCTTATTTGTGGTTGGAGCAGCACGTGTTACGGCTTTGTTTTATAACGGGTGGCAGACCGAAGACAACCCTCTGTTAGATTCCCACTGGTGTCAAGTCAATGTGACTGAACATCTCCCTGTTATGTAAGTTTGATGTCTAACTTCTCTGGTTTCATCGGGAATTTTACTGACTCATCAGGCACTTATAGGATCCTTGTCTGAAGAGGACCCTAAAATGTTGTATGACGGGATATGCTCATCCATGGTACATAAGTCATCTTTGCATTTTAGTACAACTTGGTGAACCAAAAATGCGAGATACTTTAGAATGTGTATGCATGTGTGGCATGTGTGTTTTCACCACCCGTCATAGTATGTACTATGCTTCATTTGTGGTAAGTAAGCTATGGGAAGTTCAACTGAGCAAAAGAAAGTGTGGACAGGAAGAGCGAGGGAGTGAGATTGGAGAGCAAGAAGGAGCGTGGGAGACACCGTGCGGTGGGAGATAGATGATTGGAGTGATTAGCCTCAGCCTGCCCTCCCAGGCCCTGACAGATATGCACAGCAGATGGATGACTGTTATCTGAGAGATCACAGAAAGCATGATGACTGCTCTGCCCAGTCACAGAGAGATGCATGATCTCACACGCTTGCACACGCTCTCTCTCTCTATCTCTCGCACACATACACAGACACATTTGTGCACACACACACACTTGCACACACATGCATGCATGTGCACACACAGGCTTAACACAAGCTTAACACACTCCTACAGTACATTATGCTGTGCACTCCACAGGCTGTTGTATACAGAGAGAAGCATCCTCTGTCTCCATTAGTTTGCTCTGACTGATTTATGTTAGAAGACAATGAGTTTACACAGTGTGAGCGGACAGAAATTACAATGCAGGCACTATTGTCTCCCCATAACAAAGAAACACACCTGGGGATGGATGATTGGAGAGAGAGAAAGAAAGAGAGATGTTACCAGGAATAATTTGGTTGATTTTCATTTTGATTGAAGTAGAGGAAAAGAGAGCTGATTGAAATAGAATATGCTTAAGTGGACCCACCGCTCAATATTCCTTGTCGCTGGTGTGAACAACATTGGAGAGTGAGAGTGGCTCAATGCATGCAGTGAGTGCTATTCTCCCTTCAACAGCTTGACTTCTCAAAGTGGATCTCCGTAAGGTAGAAGACACAGGTAAACATGGGAGGGGATTGTGGCACCAGTAAGATGAAGTGGAGGTCTTAATGCATGTTGAAAAATAACAGTTCCCTTTGGACCCTTATTTCCCCAAAATCCTGCCATGGAGAATCTATCTTTAATGAGCCTTGGGAGCATTAGCATGCTTATCCATTCTGCTCCCACCAAGGCGAGAGATTTAACTCCCAAGACAGATGCACTGTACTTTTACTCATCCCTACAAGCATTTTTCACTGTCCTTCATTTTTATCAACCCCTTGTTTCTTTCATCTCTTTAAAAAAAAAGAATTATTCTTAAACAGCTGTCTATTTTCCCAGCTGCATTTTATAGAGAGGGAGAGTGCCAGTCTTGTCTTCTGTGCAGATGGTGACTGGATAGCTGGCTATGGCTTCGTGAACATGTGGCATACCACCGGCCATACACATGCAGACAGACAGAGCTTCAGAGGGAAACTGCCGCCTTCCTTCACTGTAAAAACCTGCAATAACCTGGCTTCCAGTTCCAATACTGTACAAGTGCTGACTGGAATGTATGAGCGCCACGTATGCACTGTTCCTGTCAAATAGGTTTTCACAACTTCATTTAAGCATGAAGCTTATGCACGTCACTTACATCACCTCTTACATCACCTCTATCTTCTATTATCTATTGACTTTATTTTTTTCTAAGCAAAAGCTCCTGTTGGTATGAGGATAGTCCTGAATGATAAAACGTGAATAAAATATTGTCCTTCAGAAAATAAATCAGATCTATTTCCAGACCATCCATCAGTATAATAATAGGTTTTATTTTCTCTCAGGTCTTTGGTTTTGTCCATGTTATTTTGATTGATGTGTCTCTGCCTCTTCTCAGGGTCAGAGGTGCTGTTTGAGGCTCTGTGGGCTGTCTGTCTTACAAGGTTTTCAATTCCACAGTAATCACATGGCACATTACCTGAGGGTCAGATAGCGAGGTCCAGAGATACAGACAGACTACAGGCGTCCATGTCCATTGCATGTGTTATGTTTGCAGGTGTACTCTTCCTTTTGAAGGAGATGTCTACAAATGGAGACTATCTAAAGCACTTGAGATGTGGAATTGTTGTGCAGTATGGGTTCTATGAATGAATGCAGCATCTGCTCTTCCACTGTACTGTTTCTTTGACTCATATTGAAAAAGTGTCCTTTCACAGCAATACAAATATTATTTAAAAAATACTCTTCCTGTGCACATACACAGATGTTAACAGAAGGCAAAAATGTCATTCCCACTATTAGGGTGGTGGCGGTGAACACTACATCTACACTATCTTACTCAGTGGGCATGGGGCCGATAACCCATTGAGAGGACCATATCAGTCACATTAGTGGTGCCCTGTAAAGCAGTGGGAGCTGGTCAGTGTGGTGTTGTCCATGGCTGTACAGAGAACGTAGTACGAAAACCTGAGCTCAGCGCTGACTCATGACTCATTTCCTCAGCTGGAAAGAGAAGGATGCCTCCCACAGAGCAAGACAGAAAATAGCACAAAGACCTCACTGCTCACTCACAACCTGGATGTACTGTAATCTGGACACACCAGTGTAGAGAACGTTTGGCTGAAGCCTAAACTAAAGTAACCCAAAGTTCTCCATCTACTGCTACGGCAGATGGGAGGGAATATATTCCTGGAATGAAACACAGCCCTGTTCAGTACTGTCCTGACGGGGAACCTGGCTGAGAAGTTACTTGGCACACTATTTGGCACAGGATCTGTCAATTTCTAAATCAAGTGTCAACTCTTTCCATGTGAAACACAACGATGTGCAAATGAAATGCACCTCTGAATGTTTAGTGCAGAGATGCCACTATCTGAAACGGTTAAATCCTAGCCTTTCTTATTTTTATACATCCCTGTGCCTTTTCATCTTCTGTGTGCCTGATGTGTCAGTCAGAGCTTTCCACAAAATCAATGGTGGAGAGAAGAGAATGGTGCTTAGTAATTTCAGGCTTTGAGCTGGTTTGAAAGAGTGAATGTCTTATTTAAATTGCCCCCTACTGGTTACTTTGTGACCGTTGTCGTGAGCCCAGGAGTCGGTCCATCAGGAATTTGAGTAATCTTTAGGACTCTCCTGGCTCTCATGTGGAGCTGAACAGCACTGAAGATATCCTTCACGACACAGCATGGGGCCTCAATTTACTGTGACATCGGAATGACTACAGTATTCATGTAACCTACTGTATATGCACAACCAAGGTGTAGAATACAATAGCCTAGTTAAAGTCTATGGGGGCAATATACCATTTGAAAAAATAGACTGACATGGCCTTTTCATTTCTAAATCACTAATGTATTTTGTCCATGTACTGACATTTTAGAATTAAATGTATTTTAATAATTTAGAATTGAAGTTAATTTCAATTCCCTGTTTACTTTAGCCTAATATAGATTGGACAGACGTTTCTTTCCCCTACCAACATCAAGTAGGTTTAAAGTGGGACAAGTTGAGCTTTACCCTTGTACCCTAATGATGACAGAAGTAGGAGGGAGGGAGCAGGAGGAGGAGGGTGAGGAGGATAGGGGGCAGCCCTCCAAACACCTGCAGTCACAGACCTTCACAGCACAGGACCCTCACGATGAGAGGACATATGGACCTACATTAAGCTATTTACTTCTTTTCGGGTGGATGAGGGCTATGGGAGTAAGACAACATTTGTTAGAATGATAATTTTATAATCCTTGATCGGAAATCTATGTTATATTTTTCATGTTTGTAAATAAATCGAGAGAGACGTTAGAAACGGTGTCTCTCTATGATATACAGAGGTATAATTTATTGGACGTTTAAGCATTAAATACTTTTCCAAACGCATTTTCGTTGTTTTCGTGTGGGACTTTTCATCTAAGGAATGTAGCGATAACATCTTATTATGTGAGTTACGGGTCTCCTACACCAGCGGGTTAAAAAGGGAAAAAAGAAGGTAGGCTACTTCGGCAAGTTTCTCCATACACTATTTTTTAACATCACAAGTATTTGTTTTGTTTTTTTAGTCAGTGTGTTGAGGGACCAAAGTAATTACCAAGAACGAGGGGTAGCCTACATATGGAGAGAGCGTCTACTCGCTGTCTTTTCATGTGAGTTCACAGGTAACTGCGATGTTATCAGGAGCCAGTGATCGTCATGGTCATGAAATGCATTCCTGCATAATATGCGCAGTCAACTGTTCATATTTTTTTCCCCTCAAACATTTACAAGATTAAAACATTTACAAGGAAAAAAAGTGAGAAAGATTATTGTACAATTATGTTCACAGGACACAATTTAAACCATAAGTCAAACTTTTGGTCAGAGAGAAAATGGACCATGTCAATTATAGATCTAATGTTAATGTTAGGTTTATAATGTTTATAATGTTAGAATAAGTGCTTTATAAACCACAGCTTAATAATTATGGCTGGGCACAAATTTTAGCACTCAGGGGAAAATATCTAATTTATTTATAGTCTACGAAGTTCTATTCATGAAGTTTTATGAAGTGCTTCAAATAACTTAATTTAATTTACTCCCTTTTGTATTTTTTTTTATTCTAGCAGATGTAGAAATAGTCTGTGGCCTACTTGATTCATTTGGTTAGAAAATATAACTGCATTTCAGGGCTCATCTGAAAAGTACACCTTTTGGGGGAGAATTTAATGGACATTATGGACACAGTTTTTAGTATTCATAATTTATACAAGATGCTCTTCAGCAAAGTACAGATACTACATAATGACTGATGACATAAAAGTAAAACAGTTACCTGCCAACACCCCTAAACTGTCAGAAAGGGTTTTCAGGTGTCAAACTGTTTTTTTTGCCAGCTATTTTTTTTTAAATATGCATGAGGGGTGAAATTCAGTACTGGTAATGTACAGTATGTCACAGTATGGCTGTCTAGCTGTCTCCCATGCACTCACTCAGACACTTACAGGCATTCACACATTGATAAAGAGCTCTCTCTTTCTCCTTTCTTCTCTCTCTCTTTCTCTCTTTCTCTCTCTCTCTTTGACACACACACACACACACACACACACACACACACACACACACACACACACACACACACACACACACACACACACACACACACACACACACACACACACACACACACACACACACACACACACACACACACACACACTAATGATGTGATGTTCTCTTTCAGATCTTTTTCTGCCTTAGTTATGGCCAAGACAAGAACTCAGACCGTACTCCTCCTGTTGAGTGTATGTGTTTGCATCTCAGGCCTCCAACAGTCTGCTCCAAGGGTACGGCTGTCCTTCAAAGGTGAGCTACCTGACCATAACACGCTCACAGACACACAGACACACAGACACACAGACACACAGACACGCAGATACTGCTCATCTGTCAGCTGGGATGGCTTCCAGGCCAGGTTGGTTCAGTTATTTCTTATTTGGCCTGTGGATTTCAGAAAGTCTTGTGGGTTACTGATTATTAAAGATTATAAACATTTCCTTCATAATCTAAGAATTGGTTATTCGATCTGCTAGACTAGCGGGTGAACACTGCTCGGTGAATAGAAGTTTAGGCATTGTGTTCTAAAGTTATTTCTGTAAGTGTAACCTGGATGAAGGCTTCCATCAAAATAATGCTGAAAGGTTACAGTGATTACCACATGCTGTCGTCACTCCTCGGTTCACACACACACACACACACACACACACACACACACACACACACACACACACACACACACACACACACACACACACACACACACACGCACACACACACACACACGCGCACGCACATGCGCATGCGCATGCGCACGCACACGCACACACAGGCGCACACACGCACACGCAAACACACACACACACGCACACACGCACGCACGCGCGCCCGCACGCACACACACACAGGCGCGCACACACACACACACATACACACACGCGCACACACGCACGCGCGCCCGCACGCACACACACACACAGGCGCACGCACAGGCGCACGCACACACACACACACACACGCACGCACGCACGCACACGCACACGCACACACACACGCACACGCACACACACACGCACACACGCACACACACACGCACACCTACCTTTTCATTGCACCACAAGGGGTGACTCACCTGAAAGAACTGTAAATAATAATTATCTGCATGATTCAGGTGTATAGAATTTCTGTTCAGGTATACCACAACATCATGACGGACGTGTTGGGAGCAAGTTGAGTCCCTTACAATCAGAATTATATGTCTGGCCTGAGAATTTGGACTGTCATGATCTCTATTAGTCAGCATGCGTTTTGGTGTAGAAGCTTATTATGCCATGAGTAATGCGAATTTGAGTAGTATCTTTAGAATAAAATGATTTAATGTTGACGTATGTGGCTCTAATATAGGTATGAGAAGATCATGTACATTGTGAACATATTGCTGTAAAGCATAAAGGGTCCCAGTTTAATACGAAGTACAACTTATAAAGGATTTATATGGCATACATAAAGGCTTCATAAGCACTACATAATTGTTTCACAAATCATCTATAAGTGCATGTCATAATCTATAAATGGTGTATAAACATACATAGTGTTATGTTACATTTGAGAATTCACCCTGAAGTGGGAATGGCTATGTCATCCTTTATACACCATTTAGAGTATGACATACGCTTATAGATGATCTGTGAAAAATATATGTAGTGCTTATGACGCGTTTATGTATGCTGTATAAAGCCATTATAAGTGGGACCCTATACAGATGTTAAAGAAGTCTGTGGTCTTTCAATTGATCCTGCTGATGAAAACTACAGCACTGAGAGTATGAACTGTTTGCTGAATGAGATTAGTGTTGAGGGTCAGATTAGCAAAACATTGTGTTTGTTTTCAGGCTATGGAATTAGCACCCTTAGTTCAAATATGTATTAGTTTACTTGGTTGCAATGTGGTAGGGAATGTCACAAAAGTTGAGCCCACACACCAATGTTTGCATAATGTTTGCTAAAAGTAAGGGTAAGCCTGTAACTGGTGGTAATATAACCAAATATAACCAAATGGAATTATATTCAATTGTATTGATTTGGATTGCTGTGGATGATATTAGATTTATTATCTGCTTGCTGCAACTGTCTCTCTGTTAACACTGTAAAGAGCTCACTGATATTGGTAGTCATTCAAATCCACCACTAGAACCCAATCATCTTCTCCTCATTTCCAAGAATAGGCAGAACAGTGGGATGTGATCCCCTGTTCTGTGTTCCTGCCATTCCAAAGATTGATTGTTCATTGTTTGCGACAGGGACTCTCTTTGTTCCATAAGGCATTTTTTTGTCAGGGGGGGGGCATCTGACTGATTCTGAGACAGACTGGGACTGTGTGACTGGATTTTTTTGATTTATTTTACCTTTATTTAACTAGACAAGTCAGTTAAGAACAAATTCTTATTTTCAATGACGGCCTAGGAACAGTGGGTTAACTCCCTGTTCAGGGGCAGAACGACAGATTTGTACCTTGTCAGCTCGGGGGTTTGAACTTGCAACCTTCCGGTTACTAGTCCAACTCTCTAACCACTAGGCTACCCTGCTGCCCCATGATGACTGGGACTGGTGACTGGGACTGGGTGGCTGGGACTGGGACTGGTACTGGGACTGGGTAAGTGGGACAGAAGGACAGGACCACTGGAGACAGATCAAGATTGTTAATTATACTGAACAAAAATATAAACGCAACATGTAAAGTGTTGGTCCCATGTTTCATGAGCTGAGATAAAAGGTCCCAGAAATGTTCCATATGCATGAAAAGTTTATTTCTCTCAAATTCTTTGCACAAATTTGTTTACATCCCTGTTAGTGAGCATTTCTCCTTTGCCAAGATAATCACAGGTGTGGCATATCAAGAAGCTGATAAAACAGCATGATCATTACACAGGTGCACCTTGTGCTGGGGACAATAAAAGACCACTCTAAAATGTGCAGTTTTGTCACACAACACAATGCCACTGATGTCTCAAGTATTTAGGGAGTGTGCTGACTCCAGGAATGTCCACCAGAGCTGTTGCCGAATAATTTAATGTTAATTTCTCTACCATAAGCCACCTCCAACGTCGTTTTAGAGAACTTGGGAGTATGTCCAACCAGCCTCACAACCTCAGACCACTTGCAACCACACCAATCCAGGACCTCCACATCGAGATTATTCACCTGCGGGATTGTCTGAGACCAGCCACCTGGACAGCTGATGAAACTGAGGAGTATTTCTGTCTGTAATAAAGCTCTTTTATGGGGAAAAACTCATTCTGATTAGCTGGGCCTGTGGATGGGACTATGCTCTTCGTGTTTCCTGGTTGATGGGAACTGTGTCAGAGGAAGGGGCTAAATAAAGGTTATTCCAGTGACCTAGAGTATGGATATGGGTTTTAAGTTGTCTTCTGCATTATGGAGACAATGATTTAAAACCTCACTTTTCCTTACTTACACTGAGTGTACCAAACATTAAGAACACCTTTCTAATATTGAGTTGCACCCCTCCTTTTGCCCTCAGAACAACCTCAATTTGTCAGGGCATGGACTCTACAAGGTGTTGAAAGCGTTCCACAGGGATGCTGGTCCATGTTGACGACAAAGCTTCCTACAGTTGTATCAAGTTGGCTAGATGTCCTTTGGTTGGTGGACCATTCTTGATACACACGGGAAACTGTTGAGCCTGAAAAACCCAGCAGCGTTGCAGTTCTTGACACACTCAAACTGGTGCGCCTGGCACCAACTACCATACCCTGTTCAAAGGCATTTAAATATTTTGTCTTACCTATTCACTCTCTGAATGGTACACATACACAGTCCATGTCTCAGTTGTCTCAAGGCTTAAAATTGTTTCTTTAACCTGACTCCTCCCCTTCATCTACTCTTGAAGTGGATTTAAAAGGTGGCATCAATAAGGGATCATATCTTTAATCTGGATTCACTTGGTCAGTCTATGTCATGGAAAAAGCAGGTGTTCTTAATGTTTTGTATACTCACTGTACATTACACTAAAATGGTGTGATCTGGACATTTTTCTTATGTCTTTCATGTCTGGAACTGGTTTACCTGAATCAAATGCGGTATGATGACACATATTGTGTTTGTTTATCAGATAGTGCCAACTGACGTTGTTTATGACGGAGAGGATGAGAGCAGCCATGTAGGGGCCCAGGGGTGTGGCGTTTCTAGTTTTAGCCTAGGCTGTCAGTCCACTTTTCCCCAGTGGATGAAGTGGACGGAGGTTTGCCAGAGATGCTTGTTATCCTGTGCAGATCCGATTGCGCAGCAGCTTATTTTAGCAGCACATTGACTGCATCCTGTTAACAGTATTCAGACAAACAGTCACCTCAAAGGAAGACGGCAGAGCACTTTGATGTAAACACAGATGTCCTTACTCCGGCCAGGCTAAAACCGTATATGTGTACTTCATGCTGATGATTGTTCACAAACCTATGCCAAATGCCATTTATCATCTGTCCCACATGGGGATATCTGTGTTTTGTACCCTACTTAGTAATTACATCATAGCACTTAAAAGTTTGAAAGCTATTTTACATAGGTCAGTTTTATTTCACCTTTATTTATCCAGATACCACCCGTTAATGTCAAGATACTTATTTTACAAGGGAGACCTGGCCAAGCGGGCAGCTCCAGTAAAAGCAGTCATTATGAGGACCTGATACGGGGAGAGGTGAATGAAGAAGGGACCTGATTTAAAGCATTTACTTAGAGTTCATCTGACTGTGTCCTCAGAGACCTGCAATAACAACCACAAAGTGGCACGGTACATTCAGTCAATGCCACAAACTCAATCAGAAGCTTGGAACACATAAAATATTTAATTCTTAAAAGCTTCTTGAATACGTCCTGAGATGAGCTAAATTGAGCCATTCACACATTTTCTGTTACTTTGAGGATGGTGTTAGTCTATGTTCAGTAAGTGCTGCTGAGAGTGAAAAATGAAGCACTTGTAGTCATTATCAGGGAAATGTCATGTGACAGATTCAAAGAAATAAGCAGAAAGAAGTTATGGCTCCCCCTGCTGGATATTACAATTGTACCATTCTCTTGCTACAGAACTGATTTTACATATGATTTATACTAAGTTTGTGTCTCTGTGTGCGTGTGTCTATGCATGTGTGCGTCTATGCGTGTGTGTGGGCTGGTGGGTCTCTCTCCTCCCCAGAGTTGTTGGACACCAGAGCAGCGCGGCCCTTCTCCTTCTCCTTCAACACCAGTGACTACCGCATCCTGCTGATGGATCAGGACCAGGGCCGTCTCTACCTGGGCAGCCGGGAGTACCTGGTGGCCCTGGACATGCACAACGTCAACAAGGAGCCACTCATTGTAAGAAGAACACACATAAACACAACTCTCCTTTATGAAAGTTTAATGTGGTGGTAAAATGTGGTAGTTTAAAGCAGTAGTTTAGTGTGGTAGTTTAATGTGGTACTAAAATGTGGTAGTTTAATGTGGTAGTAAATGTGGTAATTTAATGTGGTAAGTTAATGTGGTAGTAAAATGTGGTAGTTTAATGTGGTAGTTTAATGTGGTAGTCAAATGTGGTAGTTTAATATGGTAGTAAAATGTGGTAGTTTAATGTGGTAGTAAAATGTGGTAGTTTAATGTGGTCGTAAAATATGGTAGTATAATGTGAAAGTTTAATGTGGTAGTAAAATGTGGTAGTTTAATGTGGTAGTTTAATGTGGTAGTTTAATGGGGTAGTAAAATGTGGTAGTTTAATGTGGTAGTAAAATGTGGTAGTAAAATGTGGTAGTTTAATGTGGTAGTCAAATGTGGTAGTTTAATGTGGTAGTAAAATATGGTAGTATAATGTGAACGTTTAATGTGGTAGTAAAATGTGGTAGTTTAATGTGGTAGGTTAATGTGGTAGTAAAATGTGGTAGGTTAATGTGGTCATTTAATGCGGTAGTAAAATGTCGTAGTTTAATGTGGTCGTTTAATGGGGTAGTAAAATGGGGGTAGTTTAATGGGGTAGTAAAATGTGGTAGTTTAATGTGGTAATTTAATGCGTAGTTTAATGTGGTAGGTTAATGTGGTAGTAAAATGTGGTAGTTTAATGTGGTCATTTAATGCGGTAGTAAAATGTCGTAGTTTAATGTGGTCGTTTAATGGGGTAGTAAAATGGGGGTAGTTTAATGGGGTAGTAAAATGTGGTAGTTTAATGTGGTAATTTAATGCGTAGTTTAATGTGGTAGTTTAATGTGGTAATTTAATGTGGTAGTAAGATGTGGAAGTTTAATGGGGTAGTAAAATGTGATAGTTTAATGTGGTAGTAAAATGTGGTAGTTTAATGTGGTAGAAAAATGTGTAGTTTAATGTGGTAGTAAAATGTGGGAGTAAATTATGGTAGTTTCATGTGGAAGTTAAATGTGGTAGTAAAATGTGGTAGTTTAATGTGAAAGTTTAATGTGGTAGTAAAATGTGGTCGTTTAATGTGGTAGTAAAATGTGGTTGTAAAATATGGTAGTTTCATGTGGAAGTTAAATGTGGTAGTAAAATGTGGTAGTTTAATGTGGTAGTAAAATGTGGTCGTTGAATGTGAAAGTTTAATGTGGTAGTACAATGTGGTAGTTTAATGTGGTAGTAAAATGTGGTAGTTTAATGTGGTAGTTTAATGTGGTAATTTAATGTGGTAGTAAAGAGACCTCAAGTAAAATGCTATTTTACTGTGTGTGGTATCATTTTTAGCTTTGTGGTCTTTCCCTGACAGATCCATTGGCCAGCCTCTGACAAGAGAAAAGGGGAGTGTCGGATGACAGGAAAAGGAGGACAGGTGAGAATAACTTGTCTTTGTGAAAGACCCCTGGCCTCTCTCCTTACAGGATGAACTAATGATGTCCCACTTTCATGGGTCTATTTCACAGTTTTGAAAGAGATAGCCTTGTTTTTTTTCATTCAACAACAATTGATAACATTCCCATATCTGTGTACACACACCAGGGTGAGTGTGCAAATTTTGTGCGTATGATAGAGCCATGGAACCGCACCCACCTGTACACCTGTGGGACCGGAGCCTACCAACCCATCTGCACCTTCATCAACAGAGGCTGGAAGGCAGAGGTGAAAGGTTCAATATGCCCAAAATCATTCTAAATGACATTCAACTGCAGCATATCTGTGTATATTTAGGCCCAGCAGCCCGGATTACTAAACACTCTAGTACTCAAAACTAGGCCACAGATCTGAGCTCTATTTGTCTATATGCTTTTGTCATTTTATTACATTTGATCCTTATCTGGCTTTTCTGGTCCCTCTCTTTCCAGGATTATGTGTTCAGACTGGTTCCTGGATTTCTAGAATCAGGGAAGGGCAAATGTTCCTACGATCCTTTCCAGGAGAACATTGCTGCTCTTATCAGTACGTTTCACCTCACTTATGAATACACTTAGTAGACTTCCCAAAACCGAAAACAACAGGTCCTCTCACTTTCACTTTTTCCTAACCTCTCCTCTCCACCTCTCCCCTCCTCTCTCTCCTTCTCCTCTGCAGATGGGAATCTGTATGCAGGTGTTCATGTAGACTTCATGGGGACAGACCCAGCCCTCTTCAGGACCATGGGGGGCAGAACAGCAGTCAGGACAGAGCAGTATGACTCCAGGTGGCTCAATGGTGAGTTACTACACCTGAAAAAGAGCACCACTTTGTAAGGATGGACTCCGAAAGAGGTGTTGTTTTAGGGTCCTTCTAGCCGGATACATATATAAGAATAATTGGCAAACTGCTGGTAATGAATTCTGAGAACAACTGCAAGTTTCTCCTTCTTTCATCACTCACACCTCTCTCTCTCTCTCTCTCTCTCTCTCTCTCTCTCTCTCTCTCTCGCTCTCTCTCTCGCTCTCTCTCTCTCTCTCTCTCTCTCTCTCTCTCTCTCTCAGAGCCCGTGTTTATTCAGATTCAACAGATACCTGACAGTGCAGAGAGGAATGATGACAAACTCTACTTCTTCTTCCGGGAGAAGAGTTTGGATGCAGGGGGAGGGTCCAGCCCCAGTGTCCTGGCCAGAGTGGGACGAGTGTGTCTGGTGAGAGTTCAAATGTTCATACACTCCTCCAGACATGAACATATTCTGAATGGCAGTCATAGTGGATCATTTATGGCTCAATGCTTAGAGGTAAAAACATGTATAATACCGTGATACACTTCCCTTAACTCTTTACCTTACCTTTATGTTACTTCCTTTCCTTCCCTCATCCCAGGATGACGAAGGGGGTCAGAAGTCCCTGGTCAACAGATGGACCAGCTTCCTGAAAGCCCGCCTCATCTGCTCTGTGATCGGAGAGGATGGGGTGGAGACCTCATTTGATGAACTGAGTGAGACAGACCTCAATGAAAGATTTACTAGATCATTAGTTATTATTAGTCTATAGGTCTGAGTCTCTCATCTGCAGGAAGGTAATTTTCTGTCTTCCAGGGGATGTTTTCATCCAGCCCACGCAAGATGAACATAACCCTGTGATCTATGCCCTGTTCACTACTGCTGGGTAAGGTCACCATTATATCCTTCTTACATCACCTTTTATACTTCCCCTTTCTCCCCTTTCTCCATTCCCCTTCTGTCTATACCCTTCCTGTTGTCACTGCTTCGTGGTTTTGTACTTTCATAAAGCAGCTCTTTCTCCATTCCCCTTCTGTCTATACCCTTCCTGTTGTCACTGCTTCATGGTTTTGTACTTTCATATTGCAGCTGTAGGTTTTACCTCTCTCCTCTTTCTCCATTCCCCTTCTGTCTATACCCTTCCTGCTGTCACTGCTTCATGGTTTTGTACTTTCATTTAGCAGCTGTAGGTTTACCTCTCTCCTCTTTCCTCCACTTCCCTGGTTGATGCTTACTGGATTCCTCATTCTCTCTTTCTCCCTTCTTTCTCTCCCAGCTCTGTGTTCAAGGGTTCAGCAGTCTGCGTGTACTCCATGGCTGACATCCGCAACGTCTTCAATGGACCCTTCTCCCACAAACATGGTCATAACTACCAGTGGACAGTTTACACGGGCAAGATTCCCTACCCTCGCCCTGGCACAGTAGGTTTAGACCTGTTACTCACTGCAACCAATCAACACATTACACACAAATTCAAGTGATTCTCACCTCTGTCGATTCATACAATGTATTGCTTACTCTCTCTCTCTATTTCACTCTCTCTCTCTATTTCTCTCTCTCTCTCTCTCTCTCTCTCTCTCTCTCGCTCTCTCTCTCTCTCTCTCTCTCTTCCAGTACACTTCTCCTTCCTCCCCCTCTACTCTGTACGCCTCCAGCCATGGCTGACCTTCTTCTGTCAACCCCTTCTCTCTCTCTCCCTCCCACTCTCTCTCCCTCTCTTTCTCTTTTTGTTACTCAAAAATATACAACCCCTCTCTTACTCCCCCTAGTGTCCAGGAGGAACATTTACTCCAGGTATTCGTACCTCTAAGGACTTCTCAGACGAGGCAGTGAACTTTATGCGAGCCCATCCCCTCATGTACCACCCTGTGTACCCTATCCACCGTCGCCCCCTGGTGGTGAGGACTGGTGTGGACTACCGCTTCACAGCCCTGGTGGTGGACCAGGTGGACGCCGCAGACGGCCGATACGAGGTGCTCTTCCTGGGCACAGGTGAGAGGCTCTCCGTCCCAGGGCAATTGGCTGACTGAAGGACTTCATTGCTTGTTCGAATTTCACATTTTGTATTTTGTCCAAATTCTTGTTCCAGATCGTGGCACTGTCCAAAAGGTCATAGTTTTACCTAAGGACCCGAGCACCATGGAGGAGCTCACCCTGGAGGAAGTGGAGGTTTTCAGGGTATGCCTATAATGATTATCCAAATATTGTTTAAGTTATAGCAAAAGTCTCCAACCACTGTCCTTGGACATTCATTCAATGGTTGTGCTCTGTAGATCCTGATGTGAGACATTACATTTAATTACAGACACATGCTGCTGTCAAAACAATGAAGATATCATCTAAAAGGGTAATCTGAACTCTTGATTTCCTTTTATTTGTACCTTTTTGTAGGGGTTAGATCAGCTTTACTATTGCAGATAGATTGTGGCTTCTATCAACGTAAATGTCTGCGTCATTTCCAATCCCCCAAACTCTCTCTTTGTTAATAAACAGGAAATACTAGAGAGATATTGTTGATACTGACCTCTTGTTTTCATTGTCATTATAGCAACAGCTGTATGTGTCATCAGAGGCGGGGCTAACTCAGGTGTCTCTCCACCGCTGCGGGGTGTACGGGAGGGCCTGCTCCGACTGCTGTCTGGCACGGGACCCTTACTGCGCCTGGGATGGGGAGAGCTGCTCCGCTTTCACCCCCGCCACCAAGAGGTCAGGACCACAACACACACCACAACACGTCATCTAGCAAATAACAGTGGAAGGGGTGTCATGATACATTATACGTCTTCTTTACTGTGTCTGTACTTGAACCCTGCTCTCTCTCTCTGTTACCCAGGAGGAGCCGAAGGCAGGATGTGAAACATGGGGATCCACTGCGACAGTGCAGGGGCTTCAATGCCAAAGGTTTGTCAAGACACTTTAATCTTCAGAATTCAGAGTGACACACATTAAAATCATGTAATTATTTAAAAAATGTGCAAGGAACTGGCATTTAAAATAATCTCCCTCCTCCCTCCTCCGAACATCTTCCCCTCCTTCAGTGGAAAAGCGTCTGAGAGAGACAGTCCAATTTGGTGTGGAGGGGAGCAGTACATTTCTGGAGTGTCAGTCTCGTTCTCCTCAGGCCACAGTCAAGTGGCTCTATCAAAGGGGAGGAAGAAGGAAAGTGGTAAGGAAGAACATACAGGTTTCTATTTCTGTTCTTTGAAAAGCAACCAGTATTATTCAAATACCAAATTCCGATCACATTTACACTGAGTATACTAAACATTAGGAACACCTTCCTAATATTGAGATGCACCACCGCCACCCCATTTCAACAGTTATGTTAAGTTGGCTAGATGTCTTTTGGTTGGTTGGTGGTCCATTCTTCAAACCCACAGGAAACTGTAGAGTGTGAAAAACCCAGCAGCGTTGCAGTTGCAGACAATTGTGACATGGATTGTGTAAGTGTGCCATTCAGAGGTTGAATGGGTAAGACAAAATATTTAAGTGCCTTTGAACGGGGTATGGTAGTAGGTGCCAGGCGCACCGGTTTGAGTGTGTCAAGAACTGCAATGCTGCCAGGTTTTTCACGCTCAACAGGACTCTACAAGGTGTCAAAAACGTTCCACAGGGATGCTGGCCCATGTCCACAGTTGTGTCAAGTTGGCTGGATGTCCTTTGGGTGGTGGACCATTCCTGATACACACGGGAAACTGTTGAGCCTGAAAAATCCAGCAGTGTTGCAGTTCTTGACACAAACTGGTGTGCCTGGCACCTACAGTACCCCATTTAAAGGGACTTAAATATTTTGTCTTACCCATTCACCCTCTGAATGGCACACTTACACAATCCATGTCTCAATGCTTAAAAATCCTTATTTAACCTGTCTCCTCCCCTTCATCTACACTGTGGATTTAACAGATTTAAGTGACATCAATAAGGGATCATATCTTTGGATTCCCCTGGACAGTCTGTCATGGAAAGAGCAGGTGTTCTTAATGTTTGTACACTCAGTGTATATTGTAAGCTATTTTTTGGAGGGGGAAATTATATTATTTTGTACTAATATAATTGCTCACAGAGAGAGATTTTTTTTCTCTCAAAAAGATACGGGTCAAAATTTTTGCCACCCCTGTTTTCAATATCTTTCAATACCTCACCTCTCGAGGATAACTGCACTGAGATGTTTTTCAAAATGTTATGAGACTGGAGGGATCAAAGATGGATCTTAGATATTAGACCATTCCTTCATACAGAATATTTCTAGATCCTTGATATCCGTTGTCTGCTCCTATGGACTGTGTGTATTAAGAATGGTTCACCAGCCAAAGGACATCCTGCCAACTTGACACAACTGTGGGCAGTGGTGGAAAAAAGTACCCAATGGTCATACTTCACTAAAAGTAAAGATGCCTTCATAGAAAATGAAAGTCGCCCAGTAAAATACTACTTGAGCAAAAGTCTAAAAGTATTTGGTTTTAAGTATCAAAAGTAAATGTAATTGCTAAAATATACTTAAGTTTCAAAAGTAAAAGTATAAATCGTTTAAAATTCCCTATATTAAGCAAACCAGACTGCACCATTTTATGGTTTTTAATTTAATTTACAGAGAGCCATGGGCACACTCAGACATCCTTTACCAACGATGCATGTGTTTAGTGAGTCCGCCAGATCAGAGGCAGTAAGGATGACATGGGATGTTCTCTTGATAAGTGTGTGAATTGGACCATTTTCCTGTCCTGCTAAGCAATCAAAATGTAACGATTAAAAGCTGTAAAAAAATAAATAGTAATGTAAAGTGCTGTACAGATACCCCAATAAACTACTTAAGTAGTACTTTCAAGTATTTTTAGTTAAGTAGACAACTGACTGTGGGAAGCATTGGAGTCAACATGGACCAGCATCCCTGTGGAACGCTTTCGACAACTTGTAGAGATCATGTCCCGATTAATTGAGGTTGTTCTGAAGGCAAAAGGGAGGTGAAGGTGTTCCTAATGTTTTGTCCACTCCGTGTATATCAACAAGTCATGGAAAAGATCTATAAAGCAATAGTCGTTCACTTTTGAAATACAAATGAGGCACATTTGGACCTTGTTCACACCGTCACTACCATAACACTCTCTCTCTCTCACTACCATAACACTCTCTCTCTCTCACTACCATAACACTCTCTCTCTCTCTCTCTCTCACTACCATAACACTCTCTCTCTCTCACTACCATAACACTCTCTCTCTCTCACTACCATAACACTCTCTCTCTCTCTCTCACTCACTACCATAACACTCTCTCTCTCTCACTACCATAACACTCTCTCTCTCTCTCTCTCTCACTACCATAACACTCTCTCTCTCTCTCTCTCTCACTACCATAACACTCTCTCTCTCTCACTACCATAACACTCTCTCTCTCTCTCTCTCTCTCACTACCATAACACTCTCTCTCTCTCACTACCATAACACTCTCTCTCTCTCTCTCTCGCTCACTACCATAACACTCTCTCTCTCTCACTACCATAACACTCTCTCTCTCACTACCATAACACTCTCTCTCCTCACTACCATAACACTCTCTCTCACTACCATAACACTCTCTCTCTCACTACCATAACACTCTCTCTCTCTCACTACCATAACACTCTCTCTCTCTCTCTCTCTCTCTCTCTCTCACTACCATAACACTCTCTCTCTCTCACTACCATAACACTCTCTCTCTCTCTCACTACCATAACACTCTCTCTCTCTCACTACCATAACACTCTCTCTCTCTCTCTCTCACTACCATAACACTCTCTCTCTCTCACTACCATAACACTCTCTCTCTCTCTCTCTCACTACCATAACACTCTCTCTCTCTCACTACCATAACACTCTCTCTCTCTCACTACCATAACACTCTCTCTCCTCACTACCATAACACTCTCTCTCTCACTACCATAACACTCTCTCCTCCTCACTACCATAACTCTCTCTCTCACTACCATAACACTCTCTCTCTCACTACCATAACACTCTCTCCTCCTCACTACAATAACACTCTCTCTCCTCACTACCATAACACTCTCTCTCTCACAACCATAACACTCTCTCTCTCACTACCATAACACTCTCTCTCTCTCTCACTACCATAACACTCTCTCTCTCTCACTACCATAACACTCTCTCTCTCTCACTACCATAACACTCTCTCTCTCACTACCATAACACTCTCTCTCTCTCTCACTACCATAACACTACCATAACACTCTCTCTCTCACTACCATAACACTCTCTCTCCTCACTACCATAACACTCTCTCTCCTCAATACCATAACACTCTCTCTCTCACTACCATAACACTCTCTCTCTCTCACTACCATAACACTCTCTCCTCCTCACTACAATAACACTCTCTCTCCTCACTACCATAACACTCTCTCTCTCTCTCACTACCATAAACTCTCTCTCTCTCTCTCACTACCATAACACTCTCTCTCTCTCACTACCATAACACTCTCTCCTCATCACTACCATAACACTCTCTCCCCTCACTACCATAACACTCTCTCTCTCTCACTACCATAACACTCTCTACTCATCACTACCATAACACTCTCTCTCTCTCACTACCATAACACTCTCTCTCTCTCACTACCATAACACTCTCTCCCCTCACTACCATAACACTCTCTCTCTCTCACTACCATAACACTCTCTCTCTCACTACCATAACACTCTCTCCTCATCACTACCATAACACTCTCTCCCCTCACTACCATAACACTCTCTCTCTCTCTCACTACCATAACACTCTCTCCCCCTCACTACCATAACACTCTCTCTCTCTCACTACCATAACACTCTCTCCCCCTCACTACCATAACACTCTCTCTCTCTCACTACAATAACACTCTCTCTCTCACTACCATAACACTCTCTCTCTCACTACCATAACACTCTCTCCTCCTCACTGCCATAACACTCTCTCTCCTCACTACCATAACACTCTCTCCTCCTCACTATCATAACACTCTCTCTCTCTCACTACCATAACACTCTCTCTCTCTCACTACCATAACACTCTCTCTCTCTCACTACCATAACACTCTCTCTCTCTCACTACCATAACACTTTCTCTCTCACTACCATAAACTACTCTCCTCCTCACTACCATAACACTCTCTCCTCCTCACTACCATAACACTCTCTCCTCCTCACTACCATAACACTCTCTCTCTCTCTCTCTCACTACCATAACACTCTCTCTCTCTCACTACCATAACACTCTCTCTCTCACTACCATAACACTCTCTCTCTCTCTCTCACTACCATAACACTCTCTCCTCCTCACTACCATAACACTCTCTCTCTCTCTCACTACCATAACACTCTCTCTCCTCACTACCATAACACTCTCTCTCTCTCACTACCATAACACTCTCTCTCCCTACCATAACACTCTCTCTCTCTCACTACCATAACACTCTCTCTCTCTCACTACCATAACACTCTCTCTCCTCACTACCATAACACTCTCTCTCCCTCACTACCATAACACTCTCTCTCTCCCCTCACTACAATAACACTCTCTCCCCCTCACTACTATAACTCTCTCTCTCTCTCTCTCCCTACCATAACACTCTCTCTCTCACTACCATAACACTCTCTCTCCCTACCATAACACTCTCTCTCTCTCACTACCATAACACTCTCTCTCTCTCACTACCATAACACTCTCTCTCACTACCATAACACTCTCTCCCCCTCACTACAATAACACTCTCTCTCTCACTACCATAACACTCTCTCTCTCTCACTACCATAACACTCTCTCTCCTCACTACCATAACACTCTCTCTCTCTCACTACCATAACACTCTCTCTCTCTCTCTCTCACTACCATAACACTCTCTCTCTCTCTCTCACTACCATAACACTCTCTCTCCTCACTATCATAACACTCTCTCTCCCACTCACTATCATAACACTCTCTCTCCCACTCACTACCATAACACTCTCTCTCTCTCACTACCATAACACTCTCTCTCCCTCACTACCATAACACTCTCTCTCCCTCACTACCATAACACTCTCTCTCCCCCTCACTACAATAACACTCTCTCTCTCTCTCTCTCTCTCTCTCTCTCTACCATAACACTCTCTCCCCTCACTACCATAACACTCTCTCCCCCTCACTACTATAACACTCTCTCCTCCTCACTACCATAACACTCTCTCCCCTCACTACCATAACACTCTCTCTCCCTCACTACCATAACACTCTCTCTCCCCCTCACTACAATAACACTCTCTCTCCCCCTCACTACAATAACACTCTCTCTCCCCTCACTACCATAACACTCTCTCTCCCCCCTCACTATAACACTCTCTCCCCTCACTACAATAACACTCTCTCTCCCCCACACTACCATAACACTCTCTCTCCCCCTCACTACTATAACACTCTCTCCCCCTCACTACAATAACACTCTCTCTCCCCCTCACTACCATAACACTCTCTCTCCCCCTCACTACTATAACACTCTCTCCCCCTCACTACCATAACACTCTCTCCCCCTCACTACAATAACACTCTCTCCCCCTCACTACAATAACACTCTCTCTCCCCTCACTACCATAACACTCTCTCTCCCCCTCACTACTATACCACTCTCTCCCCCTCACTACCATAACACTCTCTCCTCCTCACTACCATAACACTCTCTCCCCCTCACTACCATAACTCTCTCTCTCTCTCTCTCTCACTACCATAACACTCTCTCCCCTCACTACCATAACACTCTCTCTCTCCCTCACTACCATAACACTCTCTCTCCCCCTCACTACCATAACACTCTCCCCCTCACTACCATAACACTCTCTCCCCTCACTACCATAACACTCTCTCTCCCCCTACCCTTCAGCTCAACCGTGACAGAGAGTATCTGAAGACACCCCAGGGAATCCTTCTGAAGTCTCTCAGCCAATCAGACGCCGGTCTGTACCATTGCCTGTCCACGGAGAACAACTTCAAACACACGGTGGCCCGTGTGGCGCTGCGCATCCTGGACCGAGACATCGTGGTGGCCCTCACCTCCCCTGACGATGACCCCATGACTTCCAACAGCCCTCCCAATGGGCGGGGAGGACAACATGACGCTCAGCCGCCGAAGCACCCCCCAACCCTCCCTCTCACAGACACCACATCCCAGCCAGAAATCAAGTTGATCCACCAGTACTGTCAGTCTTACTGGGAGCAGCTAGGGCTCAAGCAGCAGAAGCCCAAACGCACCTCCAGGAGACACACAGAGAGCCAGGAAACCCAAGGCAGATAGAGGACTGGACTTCTCCAACACTAGCCAGCCAGAAGACTCCACATGATAGACTAGAGATCCATGTTTGACACCAAACATGAGCTTCGTCTCCCTTTGTATGGTGGTGGTGACACCCTCACACAACCCAGTATCTCAGTATAGAAATGTAATATATTGATATGTGTATATATCATATGATAATAATAGATCCGTGGTTTATTCATGTATAATAATTAAAAAGCGTTTGTCTTTGCATTCTTTATTCAGTTTGGAAATGTGTACATCTTATTGTTCAATGTTGAGAGATAGTAATTGTATGGTATGATGTATGTATTTGTCTACTAAAACCATTTGTGATGTCGTAATTGTGGTGACTCTTGCGCTCTCTAACGCCTTTGTGACCTATGTTTGTTTATATTTGCACAAAACACACAATATCTACATGTAGAAGATTAAGACGGGAAATCATGTGTGCATTATATTAGTTATAATACTACATTCCAGTAATATCAAATATTTGAATGGGAACAGGTAGAAAGAAGACTGTGTGTAGAAGACCTCACCATCTTTTATAATGATATTGAGCAACATACTGTAATGTAATGTACATACTCAGCATGAGTCCTTCACTGTAAATGTTCAAACAACAGATATAAAAAGATATGTTATCCCATCTAACCTTCTCTGTCCTATGTTCTGTTGATTTATTTAACCTTTGGGCCTTTCACACAATCCTTATCTGTAGCATTCTTCAGGTGTACATTTTCCATGTGTAAGGGCTAGATTCAATCCATAGTGCTGAAGATCCGCACTACGGCACAATTGACATTTAAAGGCATTGTTCCAGCATTCACGGTAAGATAAAAATCTGCGGTAGAGCATGGATCTTCAGCGCTGCAGACTGAATCTAGGCCTAAATCTAACCGGATCAACCTAACTTTGAAGTCCATGGTTCCAGAGTGGAAAATGATACAGTACGGAATGCACTTATCAGTCGTCCCATTCATCATCATCTTCATCATCATACCCTCCTTCTTCATCACCTTCATCTGAAACAGAAGAGAGGAATGAATATCTGTTATGCAGAGATTCATTTTAAGATTCAAGAGGACAAGCCACAATGCATTTGTTTTAATTTACACATTTGTAGAATGAATGAATGAAAGATTAGGATGAGAAGGTGCTCACCAGAGGAGTGAATGACTTTACTCCTCTTCTGCATGACCATCATCAGAGCTCCTACGATACCCTCTGAGTCTTCCTGGGCAGGCGGAGGTGGCTCAGGACTGTCTGTGACCTGGGACACACGAAAGGTCAAAGGTCAATGATAATGTAAACTGAAATATGTAGACTTCAATCTCACTGACAAAGACAATTTTGTATTTGAACAAGTTGGGTTTACGTTTTTGAGCTTCCTTCCCAGGCGGATCTGATCCAGCAGAGCTCCTCTTCCACCTCCACCTCCACCTCCACCTGAAGATGCAGGAGCAGGTGGTGGGGGACCTTTACAGGGGGGAGGAGGAGGAAAGTCTCCAGAGCTCTGGGCTGGGGGAGGCGGGGGAGGAGGAGGTGGAGGAGGTGCTGGGCCTCCTCGACTGGGGGTGGATGGAGCAGGAGGAGGAGGTGCAGGCATGGAGAGATGGTGACCAGGGGAGGGGAGGTGGAAGAGAACTATGGGACACAGAGGGTGGAGGTGGTGGGAGTCCACCTCGGTCGCCTAACGGGGGTGGAGGTGGCAGGGCTCCACGTGAAGGAGGGGGCTGGGAGGGGGGCGGGCCACGCCCTGGCTGTCCTGGGACAGGGGGCAGGGGGCCAGAGCGACCTCCACGTGGAGGAGGAGGGGCAGGAGGGGAGGAACAGCTCCCTGGTACTGGGGGGAGAGGACCCTGCCTACCAGGCGGAGGGTGAGGAGGCCCAGGACCTATATGAAATGGGATGAAAAAACAGCAACATTTTGGATTACAAAAATAGTTTGATTTACATTTAGTAATAAAATTATATAACAGAGTACACCAGAACAGTAGCCTACAGTGAAGTACAATTCAATACATCCACTGAAGTGATGATGAACTTTAGACCAGTAGACAGACACTCAGAATGACACTCACCAGTGTTCATGGCCTTTTTGACTGCCTCCATGCCGCCTGAGTTCTCAATGACTTGTTGGATGAGTTGGGAGGTCTCCTCATCCTTCAACTCAGCCTCACTGATCCCAGCACAGGACAGCAGCTTCTTCAGGTCAGGGTCCAGGTTGTTGGGGTCCCAGCCCACATGACTCACATGTCTGAGGAGGGGAGGAGAGAGAGGAAGAGGAAAATACACCTGAATGAGTGGCACGCTTGGATACAATCCTGGATTTGTAAATTAAGCAAATTGAGGACAAACAATTTTATGACAAGTTTTTATTTAGTTAAATGTGTTGTGATAGATTATGAAGGCTTTATTTAACTGCCTGCTTATATGTGTGCGCTTAGTATCCACTCACTTGAACCCACTGGGTGCTCCAATGTCTGCTTTGGAGAGTTTACTGCTCTTCTTCTTGTCCTTTTTCTTGTCCTTCTTTCCCTTACTGACAAAGGCAGGGGCAGGTACAGGTGTGACGGAGCGGTAGCGTGAAGCCTGGATGTCTGGGTTCTGGATGTCCATGGTGACCATGGAGGGAGAAGTGGGACTGCCAGGTCCTGCTTTACAATGGAAGTGTACATGTATAAGTCACACTATATGTCTCTCTTGGATAAAGATATCTTGTCAGAGATGTGTAGTGTATATGTTTACAGTTTAGATATTGGGTCAGTTAGTTATTGTGCCTGAGGTAGATATATACTACTGTTCAACAGTTTGGGGTCACTTAGAAATGTATTTTTCTTTTAAAGAAAAGCACATTTTTTTGTCCATTAAAAGAACATAAAATTGATCAGAAATACAGTGTAGACATTGTTAATGTTGTAAATGACTATTGTAGCTGGAAACAGCAGATTTTTTTATGGAATATCTACATAGGCGTACAGAGGCCCATTATCAACAACCATCACTCCTGTGTTCCAATGGAACGTTGTGTTAGCTAATCCAAGTTTATCATTTTAAAAGGCTAATTGATTACTAGAAAACACTATTGCAATTATGTTAACACAGCTGAAAACTGTTGTGCTGATTAACGAAGCAATAAAACTGGCATTCTTTAGACGAGTTGAGTATCTGGAGCATCAGCATTTGTGGGTTCGATTATGGCTCAAAATGGACAGAAACAACGACCTTTCTTCTGAAACTCGTCAGTCTATTCTTGAAATGAAGGCTATTCCAAATTGCCAAGAAACTGAAAATCTCAAACAATGCTGTGTACTTCTCCCTTCACAGAACAGCACAAACTGGCTCTAACCAGAATAGAAAGAGGAGTGGGAGGCCCCGGTGCACAACTGAGCAAGAGGACAAGTACATTAGAGTGTCTAGTTTGAGAAATAGACACCTCACAAGTCCTCAACTGGCAGCTTCATTCAATAGTACCCACAGCTACAATAGTAATTTACAACATTAACAATGTCTACACTGTATTTCTGATCAATTTGATGTTATTTTAATGGACAAAAAATGTGCTTTTCTTTTTAAAAAATAAAGAGATTTCTAAGTGACCCCAAACTTTTGAACGGTATATATTTAGTAATTTTTCTATTTAACCTTTATTTAAGTCAGTTAAGATCAAATTATTATTCACAATGACGGCTTACACCAGCCAAACCCTAACCAGGACAAGGCAATTGTGAGCTGCACTATGGGACTCCCGATCACGGCCAGTTGTGATACAGGCTGGGAACGAACCATGGTCTGTAGTGACGCCTCGAGCACTGCGATACAGTGTGTTAGACCGCTGCACCACTTGGGAGCCCAGGTATAACACATTCAATGGAATGAGGGATACTCACCTTTACCAGGAAGTGGAGGTCGTCCCCCTCTGTCTGTAAGTAAAACACACAGAATTAGTTCAGGGAGAATACAAGGGTTATTTTGGGATTACTTCAGATAAGGGCCTCAGTGTAAATCAGTCTTACCACTGGAAGGCAGGGGGCGATGTTTCTTCTCTGACACTGTGAGAGGGAAGGAAGGAGGAACAAGAGGATGCCAGTTGAGATCATATCTACACATCTTCACCACAACCTTTACTTTGAAATGCCACAGCTACCCTCCATGGAACCACACATTACAATATCTGTTATGTTTTCCAGTGTCAGAGATATATTAGTTCAAATACAGTGCATTAGGAAAGTATTCAGACCCCTTCACTTTTTCCATATTTTGTTACGTTACAGCCTTATACTAAAATTGATGAAATACTTTTTTCCCCTCATCAATCTGCACACAATACCCCATCATGACAAAGTGAAAACAGTTTTTTTGAAATTGAGCTCAGGTGCATCCTGTTTCCATTGATCATCCTTGAGATGTTTCTACAACTTGATTGGAGTCCACCTGTGGTAAATTCAATTGATTGGACATAATTTGAAAAGGCACACACCTGTCTATATAAGGTCCCACAGTTGACAGTGCATGTCAGAGCAGAAACCAAGCCATGAGGACAAATTAATTGTCTATAGAGCGCTGAGACAGGACTGTGTCGAGGCACAGATTTGGGGAAGGGTACCAAAACATTTCTGCAGCATTGAAGGTCCCCAAGATCACAGTGGCCTCCATCATTCTGAAATGGAAGAAGTTTGGAACCATTAAGAGTCTTCCTAGACCTGGACGCCCGGCCAAACTGAGCAATCGGGGGAGAAAGGCCTTGGTCAGCGAGGTGACCAAGAACCCGATGGTCACTCTGACAGAGCTCCAGAGCTCTTCTGTAGAGATGGGAGAACCTTCCAGAAGGACAACCATCTCTAAAGCACTCCACCAATCAGGCCTTTATGATAGAGTGGCCAGATGGAAGGCACGTGACAGCCACTTGGAGTTTGCCAAAAGGCACCTGAAGGACTCTTAGACCATGAGAAACAAGATTCTCTAGTCTGATGAAACCAAGATTGAACTCTTTGGCCTGAATGCCAAGCGTCACGTCTGGAGGAAACCAGGCACCGCTCATCACTTGGCCAATACCATCCCTACGGTGAAGCATGGTTGTGGTAGCATCATGCTGTGGGAATGTTTTTCAGCGACAGGGACTGGGAAACTAGGATCAAGGGAATAATAAACAGAGCAAAGTACAGAGAGATCCTTGATGAATACCTGTTCCAGAGTGCTCAGGACCTCAGACTGGGGCGAAGGTTGACCTTCCAACAGGACAACGACCCTAATCACACAGCCAAGACAATGCAGGAGTGGCTTCGGGACAAGTCTCTGAATGTCCTTGTGTAGCCCAGCCAGAGCATGAAAATGGAGAGACCTGAAAATAGCTGTGCAGTGACACTCCCCATCCAACCTGACAGAGCTTGAGAGGATCTGCAGACAGTAATGGGAGAAACTCCCCAAATACAGGTGTGCCAAGCTTGTAGCGTCATACCCAATAAGACTGTAATCGCTGCCAAAGGTGCTTCAAAAAAGTACTGAGTGAAGGGTCTGAATACTTGTGTAAATGTATATTTCATTATTTTCTAAAAACCTGTTTTTGCATTGTCACTATGGGGTGTAGGTCTATGAGGATGTAGGTCTAAATACTTCCGAATGCACTGTATGACTCAAATACAAACATCACCCCACTGGGCACACACTGGTTGAATCAACGTTGTTCACACATCATTTCAATGAAATTACATTGAACCAACATGGACTAGACGTTGAATTGACGTCTGTGCCCAGTGGGACAGTTCACCAGTAACCAACATGGAGAACATAGTAGCCTAATATACAGTCTGATGTCATGTCAATCCTATACCAAAAAACTCAACACAATTTTCTGTCTTTGATTCTATAACAAATGACCCTGACCTTGACGGTTTCTCTGGTTGATCTTCTCATCAACTGCACTAAGGAAGGTTTGAGCCTCCTGTTCATCTGCAAAGTTCAGCCCCACTTGGCAGTCCTGCATTGGATTGGAGAGAAACATTTGGATAAGCTCATGAAAAGACAAAAGTAAAATCACTCATTTTAGGATTTACAGTCAAGCCATCATCATGAGTATCCAGGGCATATTAATGTAGAGGAAGATACGCTTGCTTACATCTGCAGCGAAGGTGTGGAAGAATGGCCGGGCACAGTGATAGACCATTTGGTTATAGAGCTCCTGCTCCCAGATCAGCTGTCCTTTCTGGGAAAAGCCAACTGTTAATATAACTGAAAGGCCAACCCTTCTTCAACTCATATCTTCATGGGAAACTTCTCAACAGTGGATCAACAAATGGTCCTTTTCTAGGCTGGGTTATTGTATATGCACTTTGTCACGTCTGTTGATGTAAAAATGGCGTTATAACTACATTTGATTGATTGATTAATATTTTCCATCGTTGTGACTGACAGTGTATGTTCCTGTTACCTTGACATCGAAGAGGCGTATGAAGTAGGAACGGCGATGGTTGTCCTTGACGAAGCAGGCCACCCCAGTTTGCTGCAGGCTCCAGCAGGTGGGACTGTGGGGCAGGGCCATGTACAGCTGTGCTACGGTAGTGGCCAGGGACTACACACACACACACACACACATGTGCACACGCAGGACATTTAATTATACTGAACATAAATATAAACGCAACATGCAACAATTTCAGAGATTTTACTGAGTTACAGTTAAGGAAACATATAAGGAAATCAGTCAAATTAAATAAATTCATTAGGTCCTAATCTGTGGATTACACAGGACTGGGAATACAGGTATGCATCTGTTGGTCATAGATACCGTGGATCAGAAAACCAGTCAGTATCTGAAGTGACCACAATTTGCCTCATGCAGAGCGATACATCTCCTTCACATAGAGATGATCAGGCTGTTGATTGTGGCCTGTAGAATGTTGTCCCACTCCTCTTCAATGGCTGTGTGAAGTTGCTGGATATTGGCGGAACTACAACATGCTGTCATACACGTTGATCCAGAGCATCCCAAACATGCTCAATGGAGGACATGTCTGGTGAGTATGCAGGCCATGGATGAACTGGGACATTTTCAGCTTCCAGGAATTGTGTACAGATCCTTGCGACGTGGGGCTGTGCATTATCATGCCGAAACATGAGGTGATGGCGGCGGATGAATGGCATGACAATGGGCCTCAGGATTTCGTCACGGTATCTCTGTGCATTCAAATTGCCATTGATAAAATGCAATTGTGTTTGTTGTCCGTAGCTTATGCCTGCTCATACCGTAACCCCACCGCCACCATTGGGCACTCTGTTCACAACGTTGACATCAGCAAACCGCTTGCCCTCACAATGCCATACACGCGGTTGGATGTACTGTGTAATAATCAGCTTCTTGATATGCCACTCCTGTCAGGTGGATGGATTATCTTGGCAAAGTAGAAATGCTCACCAACGGATGTAAACAAAAATGCAAAAAACATTTTTTTTTTTAAAGAAATACGTTTTTTGTGCATATGGAACATTTCTGGGAACTTTTATTTCAGTTCATGAAACATGGGACCAACACTTGACAGGTGGCTTTTATATTTTTGTTCAGTGTAGTTTATATGTATGTTGGCTCTAGATAAGTGCACATCAGAAAAGTGCAAACTCTATTCAAGTGAATTCAAATATATACTTGTTCTACTTACTGTAGATAGTGTGTGTGTGTGCTCAGGTTAAGTTCAAACATTTAGGACAATCGGAAGTCTTTATCCGGAATGGACTGTACCAGTCCAACGGAAAGTGTCTGAAATCTGTCAGACCTAAGTTACTTGTGATGAGTGCTTTAAGCAGCAGGTACTCAGTGGTTTGGAAAGTTCTTCGGTAGTTTTCATAGCAAAGACCTGTCCCCAATAATGACATCACATTCTCTGTGGTGGGAATAATATTTTGTTAGACTTGTCAACTACCACTGCAGACTTAGGCCTACCTCAGAAACCAGGAAGTTGGTATGTCAAAAGAAGGCAGACTGCACATACACTGAGCATACAAAACATTAAGAACACCTTTCTAATGCCTTCAGAACATCCTAAAAGTGTCAGGGCATGGACTCTACAAGGTGTCGAAAGAATTCCATAGGGATGCTGGCCCATGTTGACTCCAATGCTTCCCACAGTTGTGTCAAGTTGGCTGGATGTCCTTATGTTGGTGGACCATTCTTGATACACACAGGGAACTGTTGAGCGTGAAAAACCCGGCAGCGTTGCAGTTCTTTACACAAACCGGTGCGCCTGGCACCTACTACCATACCCCGTTCAAAGGCACTTAAATCTTTTGTCTTGCCCATTCACCCTCTGAATGGCACACGTACACAATCCATGTCTCAGTTGTCTCAAGGCTTAAAAATAATTCTTTAACCTATTTCCTCCCCTTTACCTACACTGATTGAAATGAATTTAACAAGTGACATCAATAAGGGATCATAGCTTTCACCTGGTCAGTCTGTCATGGAGCAGGTGTTCTCAGTGGTGGAAAAAGTACCCAATTTTCGTACTTGAGTAAAAGTAAAACACTGAAAATGACAAGTAAAAGTGAAAGTCACCGAGTGATATACTACTTGAGTAAAAGTATTTGGTTTTAAATGTACTTAAGTCTCATTAGTAAAAGTATAAATGATTTAAAATGTCTTATTTTAAGCAAAACAGATGACACGATTTTCTTGTTTTTTACATTTTTTTACATTTACAGATACTCAGGGGCACAGTTCAACACTCAGACACAATTAATAAACAAAGCATTTGTGTTTAGTGAGACTGCCAGGTCAGAGGCAGTAGGGATGACTGGGGATGTTCTCTTGATAAGTGCGTGAATTAGACAATTTTCCTGTCCAGCTAAGCATTCCAAATGTAATGAGTACTTTTGGGTATCAGGGAGGTAAGGAGTAAAAAGTACATTAATTTATTTTGGTAAAAGTAAAAGTAAAAGTTGTCAAAAATATAAATAGTAAAGTAAAATACAGATATCGATAAAAGCTACTTAAGTAGTACTTAAAAGTATTTTTACTTTGGGGCTCTCAGGTGGCGCAGTGGTCTAAGGCACTGCATCTCAGTGATAGAGGTGTCACTACAGACACCCTGGCTTGAATCCAGGCTGTATCACACCTGGTCATGATTGGGAGTCCCTTAGGGTGGTGCACAATTGGCCCAGCGTTGGCTGGTGTAGGCCGTCAGTGTAAATAAGAATTTGTTCTTAACTGACTTGACTAGTTAAATACAGGTAAAAATGAAACACTTTACACCACTGGGTGTTCTTAATGTTTTGTACACTGAGTGTACAAACTGCTGCCTCTAATTCTGTTACCAGAGGAAGTGGTTTACACCACAATTTCCTGTCATTCACTCATGCCCGTTTAATAGTCATTGTGTAGAGACTCTTGGTGTACATGCAAAATGTTTAATTGTTTGAATTTCTAACAATAGATATTACTTTTAAAGTTGCCAAATATCTAGATGACATCTAATGAAATTGCCATGCACTAAAACACATCAGAGCCACAGTTGAAGGGGTTAATTCAGTCATTTATATAAAAGTGAAACAATAATGATGAGACTGAAGCAGTGGCAACCATAAATTTGCCCAATCATATCTTACTGTACACATGGACCTTGTTAATAAAAGGCTATATTTAAAACCCAGAATAACCTTTATTTATTTGGTTGCTATTTAACACTTAGACATGTGCTACTACCGCACCAACCTGCTTAAAATACACCTACATACAAAATAGCCACACACCATCCAACCAGGTCTCCTCCATGCCAAACATCAACCAGATAGTTTCCTACATAGGCCTACCAAGTACCTACCATCCAAACACCAAGTCTCCTAGTCTACATACCAACCATCCCCTCCCCTCCCTCATCCCCAGGAAAGACTTACAGCACACCTCCTCCCCAGCAGGTCTTCCAGCCTCTCATTCTCCTGTGGGCTCAGCAGAGAGCTGGGACTGTACTCCTGAACTCCTTTAGACTTAGATCCCCGACTCATAGTCCCCTCTCAGAATATCTACTTAGTATCAAAACTGAGCTGAGCATTGACGTGCCTCTGTCCTCTTCCTCAAACAGGCACTGACTGTTAGAATAACAAGTTGAAATGGTGCAGATGGTTTCTCTTCTGCCTTCTACAATGTGTTACATGCACACCAAGATTCAGAGCAGGAAATGGACAACCGCAATTTTTTTCCCCCTTTCTCTCGCTCATAATGCTGATCATGGTTGAGTGGTGTTACTTATATTTCATGGTCTGACTATGGAGTTTCTTAAGTTTTAGTCATTGTTCCATTGCTAAAAATGGCACTCTTCTCAGGTACTCAATTTACGCTACTCAGACCCCAACTTTCAATGGGACATTTATTAGAAAAGAGAACGAATCAGATTCAAAACATTTAATTACATGAAACTTTTAATGGACAAATAACAAATACATTTTTTTAAGACCAAATAAAAATAAAAAAACAGACTCCATTCTCTCTAAAAAATGTTGGTCCATAGTTCAGCTTACCACGTCTGATACAGGACTCAGTTTGTCTGAGATCTCAGACTTACTCAGAAAAGCCAAGTCTAAAGATAGCAGGAGACATTGTACTACTTCTGCTCTTGAGTTTGACTGACTAGTGAAGCTGAGGTCAGTATTTGTTTGTGTTGAGTGGACATTAGCGTGTATGCTCACACAAACAGCCCTTTCCATTCATATTCATGATGACTAGGAGTACATGTTTTGTATATACAACATGATAGATATAAACAATAGAAAAGTTTTAAATATCCAATTCAAGTTACTGGACATAATATAGAGTTTCAATTAAAGCTTGAAAATTAAACAGTCATGAATAATTGGGAGGGTTTCTGGCATTATCACTGCTGATAACTGCACTCATAGGAACATCTCTGACTGTTATCCTAACATGAGTTTGGTATCATGGAACAACTAACAAGAATGATCACATCTGGAGGCTCTGGAATCAATACACCTATCACTATGTATGAGCATAGGGCAAAAACACTGAATTTGATTGCACTAAAAATAACACACAGTCATTGCTGAATGAATGACGGGAATAGAGCAAATGACATAACATTCTGTAATCTTGTTTGAAAAGTCGAACTTTACAAGAAAGAGAAAATCTGCAGAATGCCAGAATATTAGATGCATTTGATTTCCTTACGTGTACAAATATCTCACTGAAGATTCAAGGGAGGTAGATGAGGAAGGTAATGATGACTTTGGCAATGATGAAGCCATTTATTGGTACACTTAAAAAATACTATCCTTACCCTTAGAAGACAATTACAATGGTTTCTCATTGTTTCTCGTGTCAAAATAGTACACATTTCACTTAAACCTGTTGTCCCAGTGACAACTATACTAGTGCCTCAAAACAACATCCTGAAAGCAAACCACAATGTTTGTCACCTCAGAACTGTTGCTTTGTGTTGTTGTGCTGCTGGTTCTGTTTCTTCACCACATGGAGCATAATGCCATCTTGTGGGGGAAGTTAAATTATACACTGAATAAAAATATATGGAACATTTCTGGGATATTTTATTTCAGCTCGTGAAACATAGGACAAACACTTTACATGTTGCGTTTATATTTTTGTTCAGTATATATTATTTTCCATGTCCAGCCGAGACCCTGTCATTTGGATATGGTCAAATAATGGGCACGTCGGGGAGAATTTGATGTTTGGGAGAGCTTTGGTTGGCATTTTGGTATTCTTGTTTATTGTTGTCGGTTGCTAGTGTCCGCCTCCACTCCGAGACTCTCCGGACACCCAATCAATAATGATGAATGACGTACTCATCACCATGAAGATGAAGCCTAAGACGGCAAAACAGGAAGCCTGCAGGGAGAGAGGTGGGGGCAAAGAGATGGATGACAGCGCATTTTCTGACATTAATTCATATAGTAAGCATGACTGTAATTACTAAAGACTATTTACTGCTACATCGCTAAAGAAGATGAGACAAAGGATTGAGGTTTTACCATAATCTTTGGTTTGGATTTTAGAGGTTCTGTTTCTTCAGGAACAATCCTGATATAGAAGATTCCCGGGAGGATGAAGATCAGGCTGGGTGCAGAGGTCGCCCCTGGGTTGGGAAGGGGGAATAGATGGAGAGATGGAGTGGGGAAGGGAGGGGTGAAGAGGTGGAGGGAAGTTGAATGTGAAAAATTTCTATAGGAATAAAACTATTATAGGTCATAGTTTCTCATTTGGATAACAATAGTCTGTGAATCTAAACTAGGTTTGCATTGAAATTAGAATAATTTTACAGGTCTCTGTCTCTGCACACTTACCGATGATACCGAAAATGTCTCGGATGGTGGGCACGAAGATGACCAGTAGATTGACGATGATAAGGAGACACACAGCGATGGTGATGTGGCGAGCCCAGTGGAAGGGCTTCTCAGGGAACAGCAGCTGCAGCAGGGCCCTGCGGATCTAAAGAGAGGTGTGGAGGGACAGAGAGATGTCACCAGACCTGCGTCATACACCCTGGCTACGTCCTAATTGACACCCTATTCCCCTATGTAGAGCACTACTTTTAACCAGAGTCCCGTGGGTCCTGGTCAAAATTAGTGCGCTATATAGGGAATAGAGTTCCATTTGGGACAAAAACCATGTCTCAGCCAATTAGCAACCATAGCAGAAGGGTGTTGCAGGTCAAGAGCTTAATTATCCTCATACTCACACTGCAGTGACTTCAGAGTAAGGATGCATTATTGTAACATTACTGGACCCATCAAGCCAATATAAGAATGCATAAACACAAGCCAGCACACACTGTTCTGGTAGCTGTTGCCCACCTCTACCTGCTTGTAATTTGAGTCTCACCGGAAAGAGAACCACAGGGACAGTAAGAGTAACAGCCACCAGCACAGCCATACGCACACACAGGATCAGTGTGTCCAAGGGGTCCACTTTAATGTATGTATGAAGGAGCTCGGACTCTACTCCACCTAAAACACAGAGAAACAGAGAATGGTGGTTATACTTCAAGACACACATGCATGCTTTAAAATGGTCATAACCATATGTTCATACACCAGTTCTCCAATTCCAGACTTCTCAATATGGTAACAACATAAGTGAACAGTCTGAACATCATTAGTACTTCATTATTCTCATTGCTAGAGGAGCAGTGTCTTACCAAAGAAGGTAAGGTAACCGAAGATAGCGGTTAGCCCGTACATGACGAACATGGCCAGAATGGAGATGTTGGCAACTGTTTGCATGCGTTTCTTGGTGGCACTAAGGTCACAGTGGACAGACATAGATTAATACCAGAATATGACAGTAGAGTCTACTGTAGTATGTGTGTGAATCATAGGAATATGTGTTGCATATCCAATCTCAGTTGTGTAAGATCATGACTTACTCTTGTAGCTCTGTGTAGATGGGAAGCACCTCAGGATGGCAGACAAAAGCAAACGCCAGGATAGGGATGGTATATGCTGTCTGAAGGAAATCAAACCATGAATTAAAAATGGTTCAAAGTTATAAACATAACTAGACGCTCATTTGAGTGTAGTAAACACATACACTGCCAGTCAAAAGTTTGGACACACCTACTCATTCAAGGGCTTTTCTTTATTTGTACTATTTTCTACATTTTAGAATAACAGTGAAGACATTGAAAAACACATAGGTAATCATGTAGTGACCTAAAAAAGTGTTAAACAAATCAATTATTCAAAGTACACTATCATAACTCTCCTGTGAAGATATGTATATACAGTTGAAGTCAGAAGTTTACATATACCTTAGCCAAATACTTTAAAACTTTTTCACAATACCTGACATTTTATCCAAAAAATTCACTGTCTTAGGTCAGTTAGGATCACCACTTTATTTTAAGAATGTGAAATGTGAGAATAATAGTAGAGAGAATGATTTCAGCTTTTATTTCTTTCATCACATTCTCAGTGGGTCAGAAGTTTACATACACTCAATTAGTATTTGGTAGCATTGCCTTTACATTTTTTAACTTAGGTCAAATGTTTCAGGTAGCCTTCCACAAGCTTCCCACAATAAGTTATTTTGGCCCATTCCTCCTGACAGAGAAGGTGTAACCCGAGTCAGGTTTGTAGGCCTCCTTACTAGCACACACAATTTTCAGTTCTGCCCACACATTTTCTATAGGATTGAGATCAGGGATTTGTGATGGCCACTCCAATACCTTGACTTTGTTGTCCTTAAGCCATTTTGCCACAACTTTGGAAGTATGCTTGTGGTCATTGTCCATTTGGAAGACCCATTTGCGACCAAGCTTGAACTTCCTGACTGATGTCTTGAGATGTTGCTTCAATATAGTCACATAATTTTCCATCCTCATGATGCCATCTATTTTGTGAAGTGCACCAGTCCCTCCTGCAGCAAAGCACCCCCACAACATGATGCTGCCACCCCTGTGCTTCACGGTTGGGATGGTGTTCTCCGGCTTGCAAGCCTCCCCCTTTTTCCTCCAAACATAACGATGGTCATTATGGCCAAACAGTTCTATTTTTGTTTCATCAGACCAGAGGACATTTCTCCTAAAAGTATGATCTTTGTTCCCATGAGCAGTTGCAAACCATAGTCTGGCTTTTTTATGGCGGTTTTGGAGCAGTGGCTTCTTCCTTGCTGAGCGGCCTTTCAGGTTATGTCGATATAGGACTCGTTTTACTGTGGATATAGATACTTTTGTGCCTATTTTCTGCAGCATCTTCACAAGGTCCTTCTCTGTTGTTATGGGATTGATTTGCACTTTTTGCACCAAAGTACGTTCATCTCTAGGAGACAGAACACGTCTCATTCCCTGAGCGGTATGACAGCTGCATGGTCCCATGGTGTTTATACTTGCGTACTATTGCTTGTACAGAGGAACGAGGTACCTTCAAGCGTTTGGAAATTGCTCCCAAGGATGAACCAGACTTGTGGAGGTCTACAAATGTTTTTCTGAGGTCTTGACTGATTTCTTTTTATTTTCCCATGATGTCAAGCAAAGAGGCACTGAGTTTGGAGGCAAGCCTTGAACTACATCCACAGGTACACCTCCAATTGACTCAAATGATGTCAATTAGCCTATCAGAAGTCTCTAAAGCCATGATGTCATTTTCTGGAATTCTCCAAGCTGTTTAGGGACAGTCAACTTAGTGTATGTAAACTTCTGACCCACTGGAATTGTGATACAGTGAATTATAAGTGAAATCATCTGTCTGTCAACAATTGTTGGAAAAATGTACTTGTGTCATGCACAAAGTAGATGTCCTAACCGACTTGCCAAAACTATAGTTTGTGGAGTGGTTGAAAAACAAGTTTTAATAACTCCAACCTAAGTGTATGTAAACTTCCGACTTCAACTGTATATAGCTGTTTTTAGCTGATTCATGATTTATGATGGTAGGATTTGTGCAGATATCCGAGGGTTTGCGACGTTCAAGAATGAGACTGATGAGGAAATAATACATTAATAGACGACTGTAAATGATAAGATAATAAAATATCTGAAGAGTTGTATTCGGGAAATTGCAACTCTATAAACAACATTTTCCCGTGGTGCCTTCCTAGTTAATTACTATTCCGTGATTTGTTTAATCATGGAATAATTACACATAGAGAAATGATTTGATAATATAAAGGTCTTCACATTTAATGACAGCAAACGCTACAAAACTTGGAGCCCCTGTGCGAGGAATCTAAGATAGAATGAGGCATTTATTTTGATTCAGCCTATATAAAATTGAAAAGCAGATTACATTATGCACCCACATTATGTTATACAACATGGGAGATGTAAACAGGACTTCTTGACGTGTGTGTTGCCATTTGAACAATACAAGGAGGTTTCCTCCATCTTGTTTCTCTGTCATAGTCATAGTCAAAGAAGCAATAAAACTGGCCTTCCTTAGACTAGTTGATAATCTGGAGCATCAGCATTTGTGGGTTCGATTACAGGCTCAAAATGGACAGAAACAAAGACCTTTATTCCTGAAACTCGTCAGTCTATTCTTGCTCTGAGAAATTGCATGAAAAAAAATGGTAAAATAGTACCCACAAAACACCAGTCTCAATGTCAACAGTGAATAGGTGACTCTGGAATGCTGTCCTTCTAGGCAGAGTTCCTCTGTCCAGTGTGTGTTCTTTTGCCCATCTTAATCTTCTCTTTTTCTTGGCCAGTCTGAGATATGGCTTTTTCTTTGCAACTCTGCCTAGATGGCCAGCATCCCAGAGTCGCCTCTTCACTGTTGACGTTGAGACTGGTGCTAAATATGGAACTGCATTTGAAAACTGAACAATTAAATGTAATTGCAAAAACTTATGACAACGAACGAGCACAAACTCTTCAACAAAATCAGAAAAATCTTCTACAGGAACAAAATAGTTTTTTTTTACAGGAACATCTCGATTTAGTCAAAACTAAATATGAAGATGTCCACGCCAAACTATACAATCGTTGCCTCAATGTCATGTTTATCCTGATACCAGATTCTAATTGACGCAACCCTAACACAATGCAACTAGTAAAATGCTCTAATCATGTGTTCCGGTAGGATAACATTTTAGAATAAATTGCTATAGTTAACTGGTCCCCTTGAGTACCAGTACCAATGCCAGCACAGTCAGTCCAGCAACAATCAGTAAGAGGATTATAGACCTCACAAGTCAAATTGCTATTGATAACAGTGATAGAGGAGTTAGTAGGCACTCAGATTGCAACACGTGTAAGGGAATCTCCAGAACACTCTTCTGATGGTTAAAACACATGCCACTTATAAATAGAACCCTCCATTCAGGAGGAAAGTTATTAGAAGTCATGAACCATGATCACACCGCGTACGACTGGTTCAGTACTTAGAGAGTAATTCCGTTGTGAGGTTAGCTATGAAATAGCTATGAAATAGACTCCTTCATACCTATCACCACTGCAATGGTGTAAGACACATTGACGTGTACTAAAACTACTACAGGTCCCCTTAACACGTCTGGAGGCATTGACCTGGAAATGATCTGATGACGTCAGACTCATTCTGAACAGGTTGCTGCCTACCCGGAAACTTGGTTTCTTTAACTTGGTATGTGCGCTTGTGTAAGCACAAACGCAGATGTACAACTGAACATTTCATGTGGATTTATGCTTGGATCACTCAAGGGTCCGAACAAAATACCAGCCTTAGTAAAGTTGAAAATTTACTCTGAGTCCTTTGACTCTATATCTACAGTACTCACCAGTTTCTCCACAAGAGGTCCATAGGTCATCCCTGTAGACTGCCCGAAGCTGGTGTCTTACAGCTGTAGCCTATAATCACCAGCCTGGACGACCAGACGACGGGTCCATAACCACGATCACAATCCAGACATCCACTGCCCATCCTTGTGGCTGTCACACCCTGATCTGTTTCACCTGTCCATGTGATTGTCTCCACCCCCCTCCAGGTGTTGCCGATCTTCCCCATTATCCCTGTGTATTTATACCTGTGTTCTTTGTTTGTCCATTGCCAGTTGGTCTTGTTTGTTAAGTCAACCAGTGTTTTTGTACTCAGCTCCTGCTTTTCCCAGTCTCTCTTTTTCTCGCCCTCCTGGTTTTGACCTTTGCCTGTCCTGACTCTGAGTCCGCCTGCCTGACCACTCTGCCTGCCCCGGAGTCTGCCTGCTGTCCTGTACCTTTGCCCCACCTCTGGATTATTGACCTCTTCCTACCCTGAGCCTGCCTGCCGTCCGGTACCGTTGCCCCACCTCTGGTTTACTGACCCCTGCCTGCCTTGACCTGTCTATTGCCTGCCCCTGTTTGAATATTAAACCATTGTCAATTTGACGTGTCTGCATCTGGGTCTAACCTCGATACCTGATAGTGGCGGCCTGCTCCATTTGCAGAAATTTTACCCTGGTCGACCACCAGAGGGGGACCGCAACGGCAATCACCAATCAGATCATTCCCTGGCCATTCTTGTGGTGCTTTATAATTCATAGAAAGCCTACCTGGTTCAACCACCAGAGGGGGACTGCAACGGCAATCCCCAACCAGGACATTCCCTGGCCATTCTTGTGGTTTGCAGCTGTCCGAAATCCTACCAGGGTAAACCACCAAGGGGGGGAACTGCTATGCTGATCCACAAACAAGGACATCCAAGGTTAATTCTTATGGTGGTTTGCAACTTGCAGGATCCTTTCAACTTGAACCCACCAGAGGGGGACTATCATAACTCTCCTAGATCTGAAGATCTACCGTGGGTTCACTCTACAGCGCTCTCTCTCTCCCACAGAGGTGGCAGGGGCTGCTTTATGGTGGTCGTAAAATACTCTGCTTCTGGGCTCAGTAATATCGAGATTGTGAAACACAGAGAGACACTTGGACATCAAAAGGTTAAATAATTGAACAGTGTTTCTGTATTCCAATCAGTTGGAGTGGTCCATGGACACTTAAGGAACAGTCATATCAAGTTTAATTTGGTGACCTCAAGAAGGACAGGAGACACACATTACTGTTTCTTTGTTTGTATACACTTATCAATTATGGGGTTTGCATCTGAATGTTGTATAAAATAAATGATTGAGTATAGGAATACTTTTGGAAAGATAACAATGTGATCTTAGTCTTCTAAATAACAATTGTTTTTCAGAGTAAATTAGGATCAGTCAGTGGCCACGCCCCCGTGAGCACAGACATTTCACAGTGTCATGGAACACCCCCTTTTCTACTAAGTATAAAACCCTCTTCCGACAAAATTTATATTAAACCAGAAAACAAGGAAGCTGTCGCTACATGTTGAAATGGTTGGCAACTCTACCAAAGGACAAGACCAGAGAACGTGGAGATCATTCCCACGTTGAAATGGCTAAGAAATCTACAAACTAAAGAACAATTATTCAGGCTGTATCTGTTTAAGTACTTTAGTCTGGTAAACGCAACCAGTCGAATGACCGAATGGTACTCTGGCGTATCCATTATAACAAGCTACAACTCCGAAAGACTTAAATCTCTGGTGGACAAACCAGAGACTTTCTGTCGGCAATCTATCCAGCAGACGGACCGGTGATTGCAGAGAGGGACAACAAAGGCATATGCTCATAAATATGTAAATTGCAATTTATTTTTAGAATGAGCAGTTGTTCATGTTCAAAGTATAAGCATTTCCATGAGTGTAGTGTATGTACTGGGGTCCCCTCTGAGTTTCCCGCTCTTGAGCTGGCCCCACCCCTTTCCTTTGTCTACCAAGCCAATTTCAGTGGCACTACAAAGTAGAAAATAGTAAAATTAAAGAAAAACCCTTGAATGAGTAGGTGTGTCCAAACTTTTGACTGGTACTGTATATTGCCATAACAAATCCATAATCTTATCACAGCTAGATTGTCTGAGACACAAATCTAGAAAACTCACAATCAGAAATTGCGCTATTTAATGTTAAATACAATGTCTGCCTGTATTACATGTCTCTTCCTCTCTGACCTGCGTGTTGATGGTGAATAGCTGTGGTTCACAGAAGTCCTCATCAGAATTGACGTAGGCCGGGGTGACGAATGAGTGGTTACCATGACTCTCCATCAGGGCGTACGCTGAGTGGTTACTGTGACTGGTTATTTCCTCCAGTGGACACGGGATGTTGAATTTCTTATAGATCACCTAGTGGGAGTAACCAACTGACTGTTTAGTCAAACACTGAAGACTCCAGCCACCCAAGCCACAGACTGTTCTCTCTGCTGCTGCACAGCATGCGTTACCAATGCACCAAGTCTGGAACCAAAATGACCCTGAACAGTTTCTACCCCCAAGCCATAAGTATTCTAAACAAGACTGCTAAATAGCTAATCAAATGGATACCCAGACTACCTACATTGACCCTTTTTTGCACGAACTCTCTTCCTCTGGCTCTGTGCACACACACTGGACTCTACCCACACACACGTACACACGCTACATACACCCACGTGCACACACTGTACATGTATTCTGACGCCACACAAACAGACTCACTTTCAAACTACATCGCTACCTCAATTACCTCATACCCCTGCACTTGTTTAAAAAAAAAAATTATCTTTAACTCTGCATTGTTGGAAAAGGATTCGTAAGTAAGCATTTTACTGTTAGTCTACACTACGAAGCATGTGACGAATACAATTTGATTTGATTAGCCTGGTCCCAGACCTGTTTGTGTAGGGTTGTTGACCATTACAACCATGGGAGTTGGCAAGCAAGCAGAAACAGATATGGGGCAAGGCTATGTATTGTTTAGTTGGATGGGAGATGGGTTAGTTGGTTGATGAAGAGGACTCACCGAGATGAGGAAGAAAACCATACAGGAGAGAGAAAAGCCACTGGTGTAACCAAGGTAACCTGTGAGGTGATAACAGAAGATCACGTTGTGTTGAAATAGAGACATTGTGTTATTCTGTGCATGTTTCATCATCACTACTAGCATACTACAACAACAAAAAAGTATGAATATAGATGAAGTGAAATGAGGGATGGTCTAAGACATGGAAACTTACCAAGGTGTCTCATGAGTGAGAGTGGAAAGATGATGATGACGCTTACAATGATGATCAAGTATCTCCCATCCAAATACCACTCTCTGACAGACAGACAGCAAGAACACACTAATTATACAATATAGCCAACTTTCAGAACAATCTATCAAATTCACATTTTAAATGCTTCTGTTTTAAAGCCTGCATTATGAAATAACAGCAACAACTGCCTTCTAGAGACACTTACCCAGTATTTTCCGTCAGGCCCAGAATGGCCTGCATGACCAACGGGAGCTCAGACTTCACAATAAAGAGGTAACTGGACATCGCTATGGGAAACGCAAAACAAAACTGGTTTACACTTGTATATTATGTCACTTAAGTCATTAGACCTTCTATGACAGGAGCAATTTCAGTGGCACTTGTACTTAAGTAAGTACATACATGAGGCTTACATACAATAACATAAGCAAATCATGACCTGCCGGTGACATGCTGTAATTTACCTCCAATGTTGTGCATGGTGATGATGGAGCCCGCCAAAACTTTGCCTGGTTGTCCAAAGGCACGGTGCCCTAGCTGCTCATAGGCACGGATGCCTGAAAGAACACACACATGCATGTCAACCTTTGAAGAGCAGTGGGCTAAAACCAGGCTCACACAGTGTTTCTTGGTAGTCTTAAACAAATAACATCAAATTGATCAGAAATACAGTGTAGACATTGTTAATGTTTTAAGTGACTATTATAGCTGGAAACGGCTGATGTTTTTTGGAATATCTACATAGGCGTACAGAGGCCCATTATCAGCAACCATCACTCCTGTGTTCCAATGGCACGTTGTGTTAGCTAATCCAAGTTTACCATTTTAAAAGGCTAATTGATCATTAGAAAACCCTTTTGCAATTATGTTAGCACAGCTGAAAACTGTTCTCCTGATTAAAGCAGCAATACAACTGGCCTTCTTTAGACTAGTTGAGTATAAGGAGCGTCAGCATTTGTGGGTTCGATTACACCTTCAAAACGGCCAGAAACAAAGAACTTTCTTCTGAAACTCATCAGTCTATCCTTCATCTGAGAAATGAAGGATATTCCATGCGAGAAATTACCAGAAACTAAAGATCTCGTACAACGCTGTGTACTTCTCCCTTCACAGAACAGCGCAAACTGGCTCTAACCAGAATAGAAAGAGGAGTGGGAGGCCCCGGTGCACAACTGAGCAAGAGGAGATGTACATTAGAGTGTCTAGTTTGAGAAACAGACACCTCACAAGTCCTCAACTGGCAGCTTCATTAAATAGTATCTGCAAAACACCAGTCTCAACGTCAACAGTGAAGAGGCAACTCCGGGATGCTGGCCTTCTAGGCAGAGCTGCAAAGAAAAAGCCATATCTCAGACTGGACAATAAAAAGAAAAGATTAAGATGGGAAAAACAACACAGACACTGGACAGAAGGCCAGCATCCCGGAGTCGCCTCTTCACTGTTGACGTTGAGACTGGTGTTTTGCAGGTACTATTTAATGAAGCTGCCAGTTGAGGACTTGTGAGGCGTCTGTTTCTCAAATAATTGCAGGCTATACTACGAATGTTCTTTGTTTAATTTTAAAGATTGGTATCTTGGTAAAATATCAGCATCTTACCTACAACTCCTGCACTTCTCAGGAGGAGGTGGATGGAATAGGCTGACAAAATGGCGATGAATAGCAACAGGATACTGAAACCACAAACAAACATAAATTACAACAATGATTTCTTAACATTATAAAGCTCTGCAATTAACATACATTCTCTTAATCAACATATCATTTACCTTTGGCACAGCCTCATCAATGGCTTAGTAGTCTCGCGGTACCAGACATCACGCCGCAACGGCTAATGACTCAGTAACGCTGTTGACCCAATTTCTCTCGCTGTTGTACTACTAGCTATGAATGACCATCACAAGTGTGAATCATTTGTGACGCAGATCACCCGCCTGCTAGTCCATCCCTCCCTATTCCCAATGGACACACATGACTGATCCAGGAAGACCTGCCTTTGATCTGATCACTACAAGCTATTTATAACCACAAATCTGATTTAGGAGAGCAGCGTGTGTAAGAGCACTACACAGACTGAGCGAGCTAATAGGCCATCTCTCATACTCAGATACAGGAAGCGACTGAGAACACACATAACACAGATCAGGCCAAACCATATCCTTCGATCCCCCATTGTGTGTACAGATGTAAGATCTTAATATGATCACCCTGTTGCAGGAGAACTGCAGAAAATGTCAAACTTGTAGGGCTCTATTTTCAGCTGGCGCAAGTGCCAAACGCACGTTAGTTTGCAATTTCAGCATGTAAAAACTGGCATTTTCCACCAGATTCAGCAATTTACCTGTCTAACATCAGCTCGCTTGCTCTGAGGTGTGGCCTTGAACATAAGCGCAAAAATGACAATTTTCTGCAGCACATATCGGGAGTCGTGACACACAGTACCCTTAAGCTCATGAAACAAGAGAGATGTGATCTTTGTGCTGGTAACCATCGTATTAATAAACATAAAAAACCAAATGTTTTTTCCATTTGGTTTCATTTGATTAAAAAAACCACAATATGGTTTTTATGGTACAATATTTGAGCCAGCTCCCATCTTGGACGTGCATAAAAACCACTCCATGTAGGCTACATGTATATATGCACATCATGAAATGAGAGATGACATTGCTTGTTTGTTTGCTGTTTCACATGATAAAAAAAACAAGCCCTCCTTAGGCTATCCTTACCTTAGGTGTATAGGCTATAACGAAGACTGATTCACCAGCAATCCGTTTTCTTTTATATCCTGTTGACCCCAAGCTATTTAGAACTATCGTTGTTGTAAAAAAAAAAAGAAGATATCTTGTTTTCATTTGATTTGACTTATTAGAATAATTCACTGTCTGGCCTTTATGGTGAACATCCAGATTGCATGCAATGCAATTTAGGAGCCTTTTGCTATTTCTGCAGAAGTGTGAATGCTATCTGTAAGATGGTTCCATTATGTTTACAGAACATTATATTTGGGAGCAGTTAAACAGTGAGCGGACATTCTCTTTATATTGGATCTTTGTCCAGTTTCTTTGGCATAAAATCCTCCATTGTCTGCATTGCCTTAATTAATATGATCCGCCCACAGGGAAAACAACAGATAGTCCCCACAAAAATTCTAAAGGAAGTTTGTTCTGAAGTGTGTGTCCTATATCTGAGAGGTATAAGAAAGATCAGGAAACATCGTTTTTTAGTTTTTTCACATGTATTTATCCCCTTATTTTTGTCATTAAACAGTCTCTATATGTATTATACTTCCATTTTTTAAAATTAACTTGTACCGGGGGACCTTCAGACAAGTCTTGTGAGGCCTGTGGGCTTCCTATAACAAATCATGAAATGTACGTGTTCGTGAGAGTCTCACCTTCCACAGAGGGGTCATATTAGTGTGTAGCCCAAACTGTTCGGACGCTTCAGACAGAAGTTGGCAGATCGGCTGTACCGACTTCAGGCGAGTCCCAAGATGCTTGTGGGGGTCGTAGAGCAAAACGTAGAACACCATCTTGTTCGTGAGAGCCTCATCTTTCCATAGAGTTTGTAGGCCAAATAGTTTGTGGGCCAAACCGTTCAGATGCTAAAGATGATTTTGTGTCTCATGGTCTGACCGACACTGCTCTAACTCTGTCACCTTTCACAGCAGATGTCTCATGGTCTGACCGACACTGCTCTAACTCTGTCACCTTTCACAGCAGATGTCTCATGGTCTGACCGACACTGCTCTAACTCTGTCACCTTTCACAGCAGATGTTTCATGGTCTGACCGACACTGCTCTAACTCTGTCACCTTTCACAGCAGATGTCTCATGGTCTGACCGACACTGCTCTAACTCTGTCACCTTTCACAGCAGATGTCTCATGGTCTGACCGACACTGCTCTAACTCTGTCACCTTTCACAGCAGATGTCTCATGGTCTGACCGACACTGCTCTAACTCTGTCACCTTTCACAGCAGATGTCTCATGGTCTGACCGACACTGCTCTAACTCTGTCACCTTTCACAGCAGATGTCTCATGGTCTGACCGACACTGCTCTAACTCTGTCTTTCACAGCAGATGTCTCATGGTCAGCAGACTCTGTCACCTTTCACAGCAGATGTTTCATGGTCTGACCGACACTGCTCTAACTCTGTCACCTTTCACAGCAGATGTCTCATGGTCTGACCGACACTGCTCTAACTCTGTCACCTTTCACAGCAGATGTCTCATGGTCTGACCGACACTGCTCTAACTCTCACCTTTCACAGCAGACATGGTCTGACCGACACTGCTCTAACTCTGTCACCTTTCACAGCAGATGTCTCATGGTCTGACCGACACTGCTCTAACTCTGTCACCTTTCACAGCAGATGTCTCATGGTCTGACCGACACTGCTCTAACTCTGTCACCTTTCACAGCAGATGTCTCATGGTCTGACCGACACTGCTCTAACTCTGTCACCTTTCACAGCAGATGCGGAAGTGCAACATTGGTGGATGCGGTAGATTGAGATGCAGCCAATGAAAAACAAACTAATATCTCTAGTTTAAACTGACACATTTTTTATTTATTTTTTAAATTAAGCTAATTCATTTCCGTGGGGTCAGCGGACATCAACTCTCGGGGGTGTTAACAATATATTTCCATATTGAAGCCATGTGGTTAGGTTTCTTACAATGTTGACTGCAAACATGTTCAACATATTTATATTTATGGATACGTACATTTTGTTATTTTTTTTTCTGTAGGCAATTTAAACAAACTAGGCTATAACGGACTAACATTCGAATTGGAGTTGATGACAATGCGGGAACATAAAATAACGTAAATAGACAACATGAAGCAACCACATATTTAGCCATGAAACACATTCTGATTGGCAGTGTGGCCAGTTCTGAAGTTTGAAATTTCAAAGTGGAAAGGACAGACTTGATTTTCCCTTACAAAATAATGTATCAACTCCGACAATAATGCCCATTAATTATAATCCACATAATAATTCACATTTACTTTTGCTGCAGTGTAATTTTCCTGCTGTAGTAAACTGGCTCAAATTAAGGCACTAAACTTGCCGACCCCTCTTTCCTGTTAAGTGTGTTCGGGTATGTTGGCCACACCTGACCTTAATGAGTTCTTGTTTTCTTTGAAATGGGGTCTGTTTGAGTAGATTAAAATGAGTAACTTTGTATGAGTTAAAAGAACATGGCATGCTAGCTTCATCCTTGTGGCACAGTGAACTAATTCCAAGGATAGGGAACAGAAGATCATAGGTTCTAATCTCACTGATGCTGTGCCACAATAAAAATAAAATGTGTTTGCATAATTAATGCTTAAGCAAATGAATTTCCACGTGTCATATCTGTGCTTGGAGTTCAAAACAGTTAACCCGAACAAAGCTAGCAGTCTAATTACCCTCAAATGACCTTAATTTACATTCTCATTCCATAAATTAAACCTGTCAGGGAACAATAGTAAAACATTCTCAGAATCTCCCTGCAACCTAAACATTTACAATCCCAGAACAGGCAAAATGTCCACTTCCATTCTCAGAATGTTTAAAAAACAGTCAGGAAACACATGGCTTCTTTCCCAGAACCAATGGGAAACCAAAAACGTAAGTTCCAAGGAACTAAATGTGCCAGCTGGGCTGAGCTAGTAGAGTTGCCAGCTAGTAGAGTTGAGCCTTTATAGTTGTAATTGACCAGGTTAAACACTCAACAGACTTCTCAATAATGTACACACACACACACAGACAGAAAATCAAACCCACAATAGACCTACTCTTTTCTTGTAAAAGAATCAAAATGTTTCCCTTTATGGATCTGCTGGCGAAGCACTCGGTCTAGTGTGGCCTGGATAGTCTCATCATTATAGTGTCATCACAGCATGATGATACTATAAACACAACCAGTGTCATTCTTTAACCCTATTGGGTATATAGCCTGGACCCAGACACACACAACGACAGCGTTCTGATCTGAGGTCATAGTAGAGTTGTGACATCAAGCCTTAGGGAACCACAGTGATCTTGACAAAAACAGGAGGACTAGTGTGACTTGTGTTGTGTTGGCATGGTTACTCACAGGAAGAGGATGATACCGGTATTGGACATAGCGTATGCTAATCCCAGAATTCCACTGCCCATGATGGCATTGCTGAGATTGAAGATGGACATTCCAAATGATGTCTTACCCTCAAACTAGGGTGGGAAAAGAAAGGAAAGAATCACACACACAATCTGAAACACAATACAGTATCTCGCTTTTGTTGTAACATTTTACATAAAGTTGTTTTTATACCACAATATAATTACTCTCATACAACAGATCTCTGATGCTCACACTAATGACCTTTAAACTAAGACTGAGCACTCACATCAGTGAACTGAGGTGCCTTTATTCCTGGCCTCGTCCCTGGCAGGAACTCATCCCGCTCTGCCATAAACTCCAGACCATCAAACCTTGAGCGAAAAGAAACACATTTAAAAACATGACAGCTGTGGTCCCACTGTGGCACTATACACAGATATAACAAAATCACAATGGCATTGCTGTGAGTAATTATATGCAGACAGGTATAGCCTGTTGATGCACTTGTGTTCAGTGTTAGGGTATATGGTGTAGCCAGAGACTTACCCTTCTTCTAAATTGAGCTTATCTGGGCCAAGGTCCCTGCTATGTTGCCCATTCATCTTTTGGAGCTCCATACTTCTCCCTACATCCATGGCTGTGCTGGGAATGAAGATCCTATGGACTAAGAAAGAGCCAAGTCTCAAATGCAACCTATGGAAATTCTGCCTCAGATTGTTATTTTGTAATACTTGAAGGGGGTTCTAAAGTGAGCAGAGGAACACGACCAACATGTTATAGCAATCTGGTGCCCAACTGTATAGTCGTTGACATACACAATCACTGGTTGATGCATGCAACATCTAAGCAGTGAAGGCGACCAATATCTGCCGTGCTGCTCGTGGCAACGTCATTGAGTCTACCTTTAAATTAAAGTCAATCTCAGTGTGATGTGACAGATTCAGAAGCTTTAAAATGGAACATAATTCATGATGGTTTTTATTTGAGTTAGTTTTGTAGTCAAAGATAGTATTTTCAGTATCAGTTTTGTTTTTCAAACGGGTTTGTCAATGATTTTATTTCAGTTTTCTAAATAGTTTTTTATGATTAGTTTTTGTTTCAGTGTCAGTTTTAGTTTACTATAATAACGTGGATACTTTGTTAAACAAACACCTGAAGGATAACTGTTTGACGGTCTATATTTGGCTCTGAGAATAAACAAGAAGTTGTGGGTTGTCCAGACAGAAAGTCTGTTGTGGAAAGCAGCGATCTAATGTGGAAAACATGGTACGGGTGTAATGAGAAGAATCTAACAACTGGCATCAGGATAAAGCTAATGAAATGTATAAAGTCATGACATTGGACTAAGCCTAAACCGTGGCAGCTGTTTGAATCAACTATTCAATCTCACCTGACCAGTCAGTAGTTTACATATGACCATGGAAAGGAAAGGCCTCTGGGTTCGGAAAGAAATGCTGGACAGTGAACGCAATGCTAAACATGATTGATTTTTAGCATAATCTCAAAGATCTTCTTTCACCCTCAATCATACAGCACTGTGCTCTCTGTGTGACATTTAACATGAGATAACTGTACTTGTAGTGTAGGTTGTTTTGAGGATCACTCTTAGACTGAGGAACCAGACCCAACTATCCTAACAATTGTTTGACGAACCAAAGGGCGTCCACGGAAAACCTATTGACAAGATAAAGGGAAATACTGTTGAAGCATGGGGAGAAATGTAAAGCTATTTAAAACGTATGTGCCGGGAAAAGCTTTAAATAACAAATGTTGTCAAACGACTTAATGTTATGCTAATCTGCTCTGGGCAACACAACGCAAGCATGGAGAGTAGTTCCTGTGATCACAGTTCATACTCCCTACTCTCACTGCCACTGTGTCATGGGTCGGAGCCCTAAACTCTCTCAACTCTGATGGCCTCTGACCCCTAACCTTTGGGGACTGACTGCCTCTATGGACATTGTGTCATGAAAGCATGAACCTGACTGAAACGTCCCTAATCACTGAAAAATCCCTCTTCACTAGAGCATGTTACTGGCTGTAGTCCAACAGTAGTAATCTATCAGGAAGGCAATAATGGGCTGCTGTGAAAAGACCACTAATTAAGAGTTAGTTAGTGTTAGCCCCAGGTGCCTAGCTTACTAGCTTCAAGGAAAACCATCCCCCAAGTGGTGGTCCAGACCAGAACAGCTTCCTAACAAAATGTTTCACTTCCTAGGAACCACAATGATCAACCAAAACACAACAAACAAGGCCCAGGATTGGTGCATTTATAACCAATTGTCTGTCTGCGATGTACTTACATAAGAGTTCTCTCTTTGGCTTTGGTAAATGTTTTATTGTATTACCAAAAATTGGGGCGAATCACAGTTGTCATTTGAGTTTGTTATGGTTGTTGTTAATTATGAACGAACTATACAAGGCTGTCATTTGAAAAATCAACAACATTAACAGTTTACCTGTTCAGAGCGACTTACAGGAACAATTAAGGTTAGGTGCCTTACTCAAGGACACATCGACAGAGTTTTTACCTAGTTGACTCGGGAATTCGAACCAGCAAACTTTTGGTTACTGGCCCAACGTTCTTATCCACTAGGCCACCCAAAGAATCTTTACAAAAAACACCTCCAAACATGCTTATAACCTATTCCTTTGAAACGCTACGCCAGTATTGCCAAATAACATTACAGCATGTGGTCTGTGTGAACAGTTAATAAAACAGTGTCTGATACTACCAGTTTACTAAGCTATTAAGACATTAGTAGATAAAACCATCAGTGTGCCATGAGACTCCCAGTCCAGTCCACCACAGTAGCAGTGCTGTGCTTCAGACTCCTAGCACATGTCCTTCTGATGCAAGACCGCCTCTCTATTGACAGTTGCCCTTCCCTTGTTTTAATAGCTCACAATACTACTACAACAGCCTACTACAACTCACACAGCTACTTACTCAGATAGTGGAGAGGAACTTCTGTTTCCTTTACCCTAAAATGGATATCCCTTTATAATCCACCAATTTCTGTGTTCTTAACATCCACTGGGGACTTTTTTCCCCTCTATAAAGCTCCTAGGGCTGAGGAAGGGAGACAGAGAGAGAGCTTAGGACATGCTTGAGAGGTAGCAAGGGAGAGGGAGTCTGATAACAGCCCTCCCCTCTTTAACCCTGTCTGTTCTTTCACAGGTACTGTTGACTTACAGCCTGATTGGAAATAGAATCTAGTGGTAGCTACAGGTCTACATTCAAGAGATCATGTTTAACTTTATGGATGTGCAAGAGCAAAACATTTACCGTATATTTTCCTAATTTATGGTCCATAAAACAACATGGAAGCAAACAGTACGGTATAATGACGGGGAGCAAAGTAATACTATCAAAATGAGTAGTAAGCGGTGCCATTTGAGGTGTTCTGAAAGAAAGCGTGGGTGGTACTGGGTAGATGGGGACAGCGAGGGAGTTGCATCCTGCTAGAATAGATCAAGGCCACAGCGCCTTAATTAGCTTAGGAGATAAGTGCTTTTTTAAGGTTACCTGCATGTACTTCTGCTTTAAGACTGTAAACATTCCACACGCTAACACTTGATCATGTGCCTGAACACAGATGGACACACATTTAGGCCTACGTAGACAGAGACAAGCAGTGTTGAACTGAATACATAGATGAAATGATCCTTGGGTTCTGCTTGGGAGAATGCCAAACCTCTCATCCAGCCTTAGAACACATGCAACATGTACTGTAGGTCATTTATTTACTAAAAAGTATCCACAAGCATTCCATAACCATCAAATCAAATATTTAACTTTGTTCAGGTCCATTGCAGTATGTTCTTCTAGTGTTTGACAACTGTAAATCATCCTTCTGAAATTTGACTGACTTCATCACAGCATTTCTTTAGACTAGGGCTGATATTCAATCAAAACTGCATTTCGGTTAACACACAATGAATATGAATGAATCTGTTCTGTTTAATTAAAACATCAACAACAAAATCATATTAAATTATGCATGGTTTTCCCAGTGCATGTCATCTCAGTACGTATAACCAAATTGAATGTCACATAAAGAATAACTTGAAATAATCTGAACTCAAATTTACAGTTTACGTCATCGTAATTACTTTTAAGGTTGTTACTATCGCTACTATTGCTAAATTCAATTTCATGACCCACATGGCAGACAGCAGCATGGTTTCAGATAGTAGACAGCAGGAAATGTTTTTGTACTCACCTCCCAACTGGGCCAGACAGCTCCTCAGACCACCACTGCCTAGGCAAAACACAACCGTTGAGCCTCCCACTTATGGGTATATATGTGTGCGTGTGCATGTGTCTTCAATATAGAATCTGTAACATCTAATGCCACAAAGGGATGACTATGAACAGACAGTGGGACAGCAGCAAGTTTGTTTTTATTCCTGTAACAATAACCTACTGTATGTAATGAAATACATTCTGTTTCTGAAATGTACCCCTGACAATGCAGTTATATCCACTTTGCAGCTCATGTTTTTTATACCTGTGCTGCAGCATAGAGAAACTTTTTAACAACGGTATTTACAACCTTGCCGGAGGACAAACTAGTTTGTTATCTAGGACAAATGAGTGTACTATTTTAAGAACCTAGTTTGCTAGTAAATAGTAAGTGAAAGCATGTCACGATCGTGTGTAGAGACGGACCAAGGCGCAGCGGAGGTTGAGTTCCACATCTTTATTTCTAAGTGAAACTTAAGCAAAACAAAAAAAACAATACACGACCAACGAAACGTGACTAAGTGGTGCACAAACACAAAACAATATCCCACAAACACAGGTGGGAAAAACAACTACTTAAATATGATCCCCAATTAGAGACAACGATTACCAGCTGCCTCTAATTGGGAATCATACAAAATCACCAACATAGAAAAACAAAACTAGTAATAAATAATAAACTAGACTAATCCCCAGTCATGCCCTGACCTACTCTACCATAGAAAATAAGGTCTCTCTATGGTCAGGACGTGACAAAGCAAGACTTGGAAGTGTGGTAACCATGCAAATAAAATGTATAGTATACTACTACTCTTTTAGGGATGACAATGGCACAGAGGAGGTGAAGCCCCTCTTCATGGTCAAGCTGCTCCTGCTGGTCATGATGAGGGTGAGGCCTTCCATTCACACAACACGGACCATCTCAGCCATATAGCCATGGATGGCCAACCTGACTCTAGTTTTACCCTGAATCAGTAGCCAAATAGTGTCCACAATATAATCCCTGGTAGTTTGACCTCATCCCTGGTAATCTGACCTCATCCCTAGTAGTGTGATCTCATCCCTAGTAATCTGACCTCATCCCTGGTAGCTTGACCTCATTCTTGGTAATCTGACATCCCTGGTAATCTGACCTCATCCCTGGTAGTTTGACCTCATTCCTGGTAATCTGACATTCCTGGTAGTGTGACCTCACCCCTGGTAGCTTGACCTCATCCCTGGTAATCTGACCTCATCCCTGCTAGTTTAACCTCATCCCTGCTAGTTTAACATCATTTCTGGTAATCTAACATCCCTGGTAGTCTGACCTCATCCCTGGTAGTGTGACCTCATCCCTGTTAGCTTGATCTCATTCCTAGTAGTTTGACCTCATCCCTGGTAGTTTGACATCGTCCATGGTAGTCTGACCTCATCCATTATAATCTGACCTCATCCCTGGTTATCTGACCTCATCCCTGGTAATCTGACCTCATCCCAAGGTAGTGTGACCTCATCCCAAGGTAGCTGCAAACGGGGGATGACAGCCCTGCTTTCATAAACCATTAATTGATCTGTTACTTTTACAACACTGCAAACCATTAGTTGCAACATTTTATTGAAGTCTTCATTATTTGTTAATCAAATTAAAAATTGTGGTGTAAGTATTTAAAGATGTAAAATAAAATGCATTATTTGAATTTGAATAAGTGTGTCAGCCTCTCTACTAATCAAAATCAAATAAAAATGGCAAAGGTCCATAAAGATGGACAACTTTAGATAGATAGTTTGCATAGATAGTCTAGATGTGTCAAATTTTTCAAAAACGCTTTCAAGGGGGCCTTGACTCCAGTTCCATACAAGACATTAATGTTTCTCACATGAAAACAGCTGTTAACATGACAAACAGTACATACAGATGTAGGATCTTAATTTGACCTGAATTGTCAAAACCAAATAATCCAGAAGCAACAGGATTTGAAGGTTTAGTCAATGTTGCGTCATCGTGGTTAGGCTATTAACTGGCCAAATCCACAAATAATCACATTTTATTAAAGAACGTAATTTTCATGGAATGTGCACTAAGTTACCAGTGGCGGTCAGTGCCATTTAGGATGAGGGAGGACAATTTGTTTTCATGAGCGTGGACTTATTTCTATTACAGCATATTGGATGACTCTCATTCATATTCCATTCACCCAGTTCAATGTAACATGGATAGGTTTAGGCTACTACATGATACTCACATTTTCCAGATACCCATCGTGAGGTTGCTACAACATAGCCAATGAATGAAAGTTTACAATGTACTGTAGGTGCCCACAGGTCGAGAGACACATTTGAGGTGGCAGACAGTGACATTCAATACCGCCTTGCACACTTGCCTGCATCTAGCTGATCTAGGGTGTAATCATTAGTCCAACAATTGGAAACAAGAGTTTCTATTGGACAAATTCAGGTATGTTCATCTGGTGCGTGATCTCTAATGTTAAGGAAGTCTCAAGTTTTTGGTCACCTAAGTTAGAATACCTCATGATAAACTGCAGACCATACTATTTACCAAGAGAGTTTTAATCTACATTTTTCATAGCTGTGTATTTACCATCACAAATTGATGCTGGCACTAAGACCGCACTCAACGGGATGACCTTATTTTTACCAACATGTCAACTGTGCAACTAGAGTTGACAAAACACTAGAGAACCTTTACTCCACACAGAAACGCATACAAGACCCTCCCCCACCCTCCCTTTGGCAAATCAGACCACAACCCTATCCTCCTGATTCCAAGCAAAAACTCAAAACAGTAAGTACCAGTACAGCTTCATCGGACCACAATACAGAAGTGGTCAGACGCAGCGGATGCTAAACTACAGGACTGTTTTGCTAGCACTGTCCTGAATATGTTCTGGGATTCATCCAATAACATTGGGCTTACCACATCAGTCACTGGCTTCATTAGTAAGTGTATCGACGATGTCGTACCCTCAGTGACCGTACGCACATAGCCCAACCAGAAGCCATGGATTACAGGCAACATCTGAACTGAGCTAAAGGCTAGAGCTTTGATGCCACACATACACCCACATGCTGATGCCACATATACACCCACATTCACCACATATGCTGCTGCTACTATCTATTATATATTCCGTTGCCTAGTCACTTTACCCCTACCTATATGTACATAGTTACCTCAGTTACCTTGTACCCCTGCACATTGACTCAGTACTGGTATGCCATGTATATAGCCATGTTACTTTTACTCGTTATTGTAATTAATTATTCACTGTGTGTCACTATTCTTCCTGTTACTATTTCAATTATTATTTTTTTAAAAATCTTTATCTTAACTCTGCATTGTTCAGAAAAGTACCCATAAGAAAGCATTTCTCTGTTAATCTACACATGTTATTTATAAAGCATGTGACACGTTATTTCATTTTATAATTTTAAATATATCTCAGATGACCACTTTTTCATGAATTTGATGACATACTGTAAGCTTGAAGCCCATTTAAAAACTGTACGGGAACAAGGAAGTAGGTGAGACTTTCATAGGGTATTAAACAGTCAAAACACTAGACCTAGCTACAAATTATATACAGTCAAATTAAATATCCAGTTACTTCATCATTTTCATGTGCTGCCTGAGTGAGCTCTGTCATAATAATTAGTGTTGAAATATTTATACGTTTATGATTAAAATGATGTCCCTTCACTTCACCGATTCATGTAGCCCTCTAGTCCAAGTCAGTCCCACAGAGCACCATGTACTCCAGTCAAGCCCGCTCAGCCTCAAACTCTAGACTGTTGCTCAGTAGACACTCCTCTGGTCCCGAACGGATAAAAGATGCATCTCCACTCTATATGTGGCAAACACACACACACACGTCACATTTCCCCCCCATCCACATGAGTGTAATGTAAGATTATAAATGATACTGCAACACTCAAAATGTGTCATGACTGGTTTTGTTATGGTTTTATGAATGCCTTATGTATACCCCCTTCAAGTAAAGTTGAGTGTTTTTACAGCAACCAAAACCATTCTGTGATTTTATTGAACCAGGTACTTCAACAGTGTAAATACCACACTGTGGATTTGATTGAATCCTAACAAAGATCTAGATAACTCAAATTCAATTTCATGCCACGACATCGATCTATGATTTACACAAAAGCCTAAGTCACAAGCACAGATCTCAAGTTAGGATTTTATTCGGCCCTCAGTGTTGACATTCACACAGGCTTCCAGCACTCACCACCATAGCAGAGATGAAGACTTCCCGCCCATTCCAAAGGCCACTGGGCACTGCAGTGCTTGGTTGCATTCCCCATGAGGATGTCAAACACTCGAATCTCATGGCCGTTATACAACAGCTCCTCCTATAGGGACCAAGCAATCATTACATGATCAGAACCCCTGCAAAATTGCAGGTGGTCATCTTTATGAACTAACATCAGAAAGTAGCCAAATACAGTTAATTCGGAAAGTATTCAGAACCCCTGAGTTTTCCCACATTTTGTTAAGTTACAAACTTATTCTAAAATTGATTAAATTGTGTTCTTTCTCATCAATCTATGCACAATACCCTATAATGACAAAGAAAAAATGTGTTTTAGAAATTTTTAGAAATGTATTAAAATAAAAAAACTGAAATATCACACTTACATAAGTATTCAGACCCTTTACTCAGTACCTCATAGAGTAAAGGGTCTGAATACATTGCACCAATATTTTCAGCTCTCTCCAGAGATGTTCGATCGGGTTCAAGTCTCCCGAGTGACTCAGCGGTCTAAGGCACTGCTTCGCAGTGCTAGTCGTCACTACAGACACTGGTTTGATCCTGGGCTGTATCACAACCGGCCGTGATCGGGAGTCCCATAGGGTGGCGCACAATTGGCCCAGCATCGCCCTGGTTAGGGTTTGGCCGGTGTAGACAGTCATTGTAAATAAGAATTTGTTCTTAACTGACTTGCCTAGTTAAATCAAGGACACTCAGAGACTTGTCCCGAAGCTAATCCTCCATTGTCTCAGCTGTGTGCTTAGGGACATTGTCCTGTTGGAAGGTGAACCTTCTCCCCAGTCTGAGGTCCTGAGCTCTCTAGAGCAAGTTTTCATCAAGGATCTCTCTGTACTTTGCTTTGTTAATCTTTTCCTCGATCCTTAGTCTCCCAGTCCCTTCCCCTGAAAAACATCCCCACAGCATGATGCTGCCACCACCATGCTAAAACGTAGGGATGGTGCCAGGTTTCCTCCAGACGCTTGGCTTTCAGGTCAAAGAGTTCAATCTTGGTTTCATCAGACCAGAGAATCTTATTTCTCATGGTCTGAGAATCCTTTAGGTGCCTTTTGGCAAACTCCAAACGGCTGTATTTGTATTTATTATGGATCCCCATTAGCTGCTGCTTCCTGGGTTCCAGTAAAATCAAGGCAGTTTATACCATTTTTAAAACATTACAATACATTCACAGATTTCACAACACACTGTGTGTCCTCAGGCCCCTACTCCACCACTACCACATATCTACAACACACTGTGTGCCCTCAGGCCCCTACTCCACCACTACCACATATCTACAACACACTGTGTGCCCTCAGGCCCCTACTCCACCACTACCACATATCTACAACACACTGTGTGCCCTCAGGCCCCTACTCCACCACTACCACATATCTACAACACACTGTGTGCCCTCAGGCCCCTACTCCACCACTACCACATATCTACAACACACTGTGTGCCCCAGGCCCCTACTCCACCACTACCACATATCTACAACACACTGTGTGCCCTCAGGACCCTACTCCACCACTACCACATATCTACAACACACTGTGTGCCCTCAGGCCCCTACTCCACCACTACCACATATCTACAACACACTGTGTGCCCTCAGGCCCCTACTCCACCACTACCACATACAACACACTGTGTGCCCTCAGGCCCCTACTCCACCACTACCACACTACACACAGGCCCCTACTCCACCACTACCACATATCTACAACACACTGTGTGCCCTCAGGCCCCTACTCTACCACTACCACATATCTACAACACACTGTGTGCCCTCAGGCCCCTACTCCACCACTACCACATATCTACAACACACTGTGTGCCCTCAGGCCCCTACTCCACCACTAACACATATCTACAACACACTGTGTGCCCTCAGGCCCCTACTCCACCACTACCACATATCTACAGTACTAAATCCATGTGTATGTATAGACCCCAGCCAGCCCATTCATAGACTGTTCTCTCTACTACCGCATGGCAAGCGATACCGGAGTGCCAAGTCTAGGACAAAAAGGCTTTTCAACAGTTTCTACCCCCAAGCCATAAGACTCCTGAACTGGTAACCAAATGGTTATGCGGACTATTTGCATTGTGTGCCACCCCCAACCCCTTTTGCACAGCTGCTACTCTGTTTATCTTATATGCAGAGTCACTTTAACTATACGTTCATGTATATACTACCTAAATGGCCCGACAAAACCGTGCTCCCGCACATTGACTAACCGGGCTATCTGCATTGTGTCCCACCACCCACCAACCCCTATTTTTACACTTCTGCTACTCTGTTCATCATATATGCAGTCACATTAACAATACCTGCATGTACATACTACCTCAATAAGCCTGACTAACAGGTGTCTGTATATAGCCATGCTACTCTTTTTTCAAATATCTTTTTACTGTTGTTTTATTTCTTTACTTACCCACACACACACATGCCTTTTTTCCCACACCATTGGTTGGAGCCTGTAAGTAAGCATTTCACTGTGGGGTCTACACCTGTTGTATTCGGCGCACGTGACAAAAACGTTGATTTGATTAAACATATTGATCTGAGAATAAAGTTGTCATCAGACAAAAATATATAACTTTTTTGGGGCCATCTTACCTAGAACCTCTATAGTAAGGTGACCAATTGTAATGGAAACTACTGCCATCAGCACTGTGTTGTAAATTAAATAGGGGAAATAGAAATAATATGGGGACTCTAATGGTTGCACAAGAGCCTCCTCAGCACGACATGCAAAGTTAAAAGACCATAAATAAATATTAATATTCATAAGCATAGGAAGGATATGAAACCTTGGCATACCCAACTCCATATTTGAGCTCTATAGAATGATTAATTACATTGAGATAATTGTAGAAATACTGATGCAGACCTATGATGATCATACTTGAGTTCATAAAGAACACAAGGAATACTATTTTCTGAAAATAAACACTGTATATTCATGCTGCACTATAGATGAAGAGAAACAGATCACTCTGTGACTAAGTTCAGCATCCATTGTAATTTCATAAGCAGTAAAAATACACACCAACAGAATCTTTGGGATGCTTGTCATGTGGTGAGAAAGGCCCCAATGTGATTACGTGAAATACATTAGCGAAGTTAAAACATTTATAAAACTACTGTCTTTATTTGACTAATATATCAAACAGATTAACAATGCTTATAAAACCACCACATGGAGGAAATGTCAGTGCGTTTCTACGGCATAGTCACTATTTTCCTTTATCCACCCAAGAAAAGTAGTTACAGCGAGCCTCGGGATTGGATGCATGGCCCTGAGGGCGGTTACACACAAAGAACTGCTTGCCCATGTTTGGACCTGCCTTCTTGACTGTGCGGAGTACACATGGTTCCCCATGAGCCTTACAGGGGGGCGGTGGAGGTGGCCCACGCAGGACCGTCTTCCAGAACCCGCCCAGTGAAGCCCCCTTCCTGGGACATGGGGGATCTACAGTAGCCTCAGAAGCCAGGGCTGCATCCTTCTCCTGGTTTTGACTATTGACACTGGCATCCTGTATGTTGCTGCCCGGTACATGGACTTTGTCTCTCATACAGACACCCTGGGGATATTCTGTGCACGGTGTGCCTGGAATTGATGGAACATCTCGTCCTGCAGAATGTCCTCCCTTGAAGGTATGTGGTTGTGATGGGGTCACTTCATTTCTCTCTTCTCCCCTCTCACACTGACTCACAGGGTCTTCCCTGGTCGGGGCCACAGGTATGGATTTGGGCTTGAAAAATGCTAGGAGGTTGCCCTGGGGCTTTGGGGTAGCAGCCTTCAGTGTCATAATCTTTTTGCTCTTTGGGACACAAGATTCCACTGCCAACTTCCGTTTCATTCCAGTAGAGGTGGTCCCTGCTGATCCCAGTGGATTCAGGTTCTCTCGGGTCTCCCCAGTCTCCTGAGATCCTGGTAGTGGGTCCCTGCAAGACTCTCTGTCAGGTTGTTGTTGGTCCATCTTGACGAGGAAGCGTGAGAGTTTCTGCTGCCTGCCAGCGAACTCTGGTAGGTTGCGGGTACAGAGGGGAGGCAGCTTGGCGCTGGACAGGAGGGGGCAGCACAGTTTCCCCCAGACAGGGCAGTGATCAGACCCCTCCACCTCTGGCATGATGTCTGCTGCCACAAACCCCATTTTAACCAAGGGATGGTCTGCGAAGATGTAGTCGATACGTGTGCCATAGTTGGTCTGCCTGGCTCCAGTCATAGTGTTCCAACAGGTGAAGGCCTTGGAGCGTGTTGGGTGAAAATGGCGGAAGGTGTCCACAAACATGCCGCTGCGGAGGGGTTTTGATGAGGTATTCTCAGACTCCTCATTGTTTTTTTCATACTCCTTTCCTTCACTGTCATCAACCAGTAAACCGTTTAGCCATTTCCTCCCGGGGTGATCCTCAAAATCATCCTAATAAAAGTAAACAGATAGGAGTAACATCATCAGCTATTAATAAACAGAAGTCAAAACTCAAAAGTAAATGTGATTATGTCTGAATGAAGACATCAAACCTATCACCTGAAAGAATTCTGATTACTTCACTTACTATGTAATCTGGGTCACAGTGATCTATGGGCCGGTGGGAGGTATTCACATCTCCCAAGATGATTACACGGCTGGGTGGACCAGTCAGAGAAAACAAGGAGAAATTAGACTTCCAATAAAACACATTGAACAAATCTCACATAAGTTTGTCCCCTATTATGATACCCACCCAAACCAAGCCCTCCTGCATATAGCCCACTCACCTCCCAGTTTCTAAAATTGCTTCAGCCCGACATTGAAGCAGCTTGTAGAACTGCAGTTTGAAATGTTTACGTTCAGGCTTTTCTGGGTCAGCTCGTGGGCAGTATACATTGATAACCGTAACTGTTTCAGGTGTGTCTTCACACCTGTGAAAAAGCAAGTGGGCACACAAAGAAACACTCAGATCATTGGGGAAACACAATGGCTTTTCAGTGCCACAACAGGTTAACAATTGATACAATCCATGACATTATTTCAGAAAACCTAAAGAATAGCATGGTACAAATCATGTGATAAAGGTCTATTTTTTTCCTCCGTACATGACTCTGTGCTGTGTGAGAACAGCCCTTCCCTCGTTGTCCAGGAGCTGCAGCTCCTCACTGGAGAACTCACTCGAGTCACCATAGCATCCAATGGTTCCCTCGTGGTTGGTGGTCAGCAGACCGGTCAAGCCCTCTTCTGCAGCAAATGGGGTGGCACTGTCTTTGCAGTAAGTAGCAACTCCTATTTAATAAATAGATTAGCGAGGTACATACTAATGTAGGAATGTGAAGGCACAATGGGAGAACATAGGACTCAAAACATCCTTTAATACGGAATACTATTTCTGTGGGTCATTCTTTTTTTGTCAGGAATTTGTGATAATGGAACAATGCAATCCATGGGAACGAATTCAAAAACAGACCAGGGACACTGTTTCAGGGGACCCAAGGGTCATTGTGTCTTGCTCTCTGATATAAAAAGGGATTATGTGGCTATTTTGTTCAGACGAAAAAGACTGAATCTGCTCAATACTTTGGAAATGATAAATGGTCCCAACCTGAGTAGCCACTGCGTCCACGACTAAAGCTGAAATATGAGTTATAACCTTCAACAATAGCAGTCCTCTCATCCAGCAGGTCTCCTGTCACAGACAAACCCAGGGTGACAGAATTAGTAGCTAGTCTAGCTGTAACATTGTCAGAGTTAAAATTGTAGCAGAGAATCTTACATGTATTGTACAATCACATTTATCATATATCTTCCGTTACATTATCAAGTTAGCTCAAGTGCCAATCTGTTTGCCCTAGCATGCCTGCCAACTCGTCACTCAAAATATACTGTAGACCCTCCCGCGTAAAATTCTTACTTGTTACTTTTGTCTCTTGGACACATACGATGTCAGCATCCAGCGACTCAAGCGCATTTTTAATTCCGCCCTTGAAAGTTCTTATGCCATTAATGTTCCAACTGACAATCTTCATGGTTTTACGACACTCGTGACCAACTTTTCACATATTTTTTTACAATTTGCTTTACAAAAATTGTACTTGAAACGTGACGACTGGATAACACGGAAGTGACCCGGAAGTACGTCAATCGAATAAGAACATTTCCGACAGAGTTTCTAAACCCAGAGGCACAAAATCGCTACACTTCCGGCAAAGCTTGCAAAAACAAACCAAGCAGACCAGGCCGGGGTTTGAGAAGTCAACGAGAGAAATGAACAATTCTTCCTCAATTGTTCAATTTTCTTAATCTAAAAACACAACCTAGATAGGAGCCAATGCACTATGCAGAAATCACTCCACCATTACCTGGTTGCTAAAATTCAAGTAGTTCACCCTAATTTCAGTTTGTGCTCCTCCCTTGGACTTGATTGATTCATTAAGGTCACTGATTAGTAAGGAACTCACCTCACCTGGTTGTCTAGGTCTTAATTGAAAGGAAAAAACAAAAAAGAGTTGACACTAGGCCCTCCATGGATTGAGTTTGACACCCCTAGTGTCGAGAATCATTGTACCATCTAAACTAGAGGTCAACGGATTATGATTTTTCAACACCAGTACCGATTATTGGAGGACCAAAAAAAGCCGATACCGATTAATCGGACGATTTTTAAAAATGTATTTGTAATAATGACAATTATAACAATACTGAATGAACACTTATTTTAACTTAACATAATAAATCAATAAAATCAATTTAGCCTCAAATAAAATGAAACATGTTCAATTTGGTAAAATAATGCAAAAACAAAGTGTTGGAGAAGAAAGTAAAAGTGCAATATATGCCATGTAAAAAATCTAACGTTTAAGTTCCTTGCTCAGAGCATGAGAACATATGAAAGCTGGTGGTTCCTTTTAACAGGAGTCTTCAATGTTCCCAGGTAATATATACCTGGGAGCATATACCCTGACTCTGCGTGCAATGAATGGAAGAGAAGTGACACAATTGCACTTGGTTAATATTGCCTGCTAACCTGGATTTCTTTTAGCAAAATATGCAGGTTTAAAAATATATACTTCTGTGTATTGATTTTAAGAAAGGCATTGATGTTTATGGTTAGGTACAGTCGTGCAACGATTGTGGTTTTTTTCCGCGAATGCGCTTTTGTTAAATCATCCCCCGTTTGGAGAAAGTTGGCTGTCTTTGCTAGGAAGAAATAGTCTTCACAGAGTTCGCAACGAGCCAGGTTAGCAGGCAATATTAACTAAATATGCAGGTTTAAAAATATATACTTGTGTATTGATTTTAAGAAAGGCATTGATGTTTATGGTTACACATTGGAGCAAGACAGTCCTTTTTCGCGAATACGCACCGCATCGATTGTATGCAACGCAGGACACGCTAGATAAACTAGTAATATCATCAACCATGTGTAGTTAACTAGTGATTATGATTGATTGTATTTTTATAAGATAAGTTTAATGCTAGCTAGCAACTTACATTGGCTTCTTACTGCATTCACGTAACAGGCAGTCTCTTCGTGGAGTGCAATGTAATCAGGTGGTTAGAGCGTTGGACTAGTTAACTGTAAAATTGCAAGATTGAATCCCCAAACTGACAAGGTAAAAATCTGTAATTCTGCCCCTGAACAAGACAGTTAACCCACCGTTCCTAGGCCGTCATTGAAAGTAAGAATGTGTTCTTAACTGACTTGCCTAGTTAAATAAAGGTGTAAAAAATGTGTCCAAAAATACAGATTTCCGATCTTATGAAAACTTGAAATCGGCCCTAATTAATCTGCCATTCCGATTAATCGGTCGACCTCTAATCTAAACCGCTGTGAAATATATTTTCCATAACCAAAAATATTTTATTTTAAGCTGATGCACACAACTAAGAGTAAAATTAGCAAAAAACGAAACTTAAGAACGGGAAGCACAGAAGCATAGAACACATCTACTACCTTCTTAGATTTGCTTTTTTGAAAGAGACAAATTGACACGTTTTCATTTTCGTCAAAATCTACTTTTTATCGAAGGAGTTTCTTTGATTTGGCGGCCTGCACATGCGCAGTTTGGAGCGAGATAACAGTTACTGTTGACCCGATGACGTGTTTCTGCACATGAGATTAGCTAGCTAACGTCGCCATGACATCGCATATAAGTGTGATCTGGGATTTCTATTGGAAAAGCAGTTTTTGCCTATCTTTATACTGTACTGTCTTTGGTCAAAGTACATCTGCATTGCTTGCACTTTGTAGTTATATAAGCACTTTGTAACATTTCTGTATAAGCACTTTGTAACATTGATTGATATGTGATAGAGCGGTCAGGAGAAGTTCTGTGGACCCTTCGTGTCCTGAAGTAATTTAGCCATTCATTGTAGTGATCGCAATCTTTAGATGGTTTGGAACGTCAAACTGAGAGTGGCGTAGCGGTCTAAGGCACTGCATCTCAATGCTAGAGGTGTCACTACAGACCCTGGTTCGATTCCAAGCTGTATCACAACGGCCGTGATTGGGAGTCCCATAGTGCAGCGCACAATTGGCCCAGTGTCGTCCGGGTTAGGGTTTGGCCAGGGTAGGCCGTCATTGTAAATAATAATTTGTTCTTAACTGACTTGTCTAGTTAAAAAAAGGTTAAATAAAAATAAAAGTGGAGGGAGTATATGGTCTAGCATGTCTCTCGAGGAGGCTAAAAATGGGTTTTGGCATGGAAAAGTTGAATATTTTCAGGAGTTGGGTAATTGGTTAGAGGTGGATTGGAGGTTGAAAAGATTGAGCGAGGCAGAGGATAGTTTTCAATCTATTGAAGCTAGAAATAACAAGGGAGAGGGTGGCTATATTGAGGAAGATTGGTGTCAGGTTTAAACAGAGTGAGCCGGACCCCAGTTCGAGTTCTGGAGATGAAATGGAAGAGGTAGAAGGTGTTGTGAGGAACTTGGTGCCCGAGCCTTGCATCGATGGTCATGGTCATGATAAATATATGTTTGGTCCAGTGGGAGTGGGAGTTTTGAAGAGGGTGGAACCAGGCCTTTTGTGATGTTTGTTGGTGTTTCTTCAGAATAGAGGGAGCAGGTGCTCCATGTGACGTAACTTGGGGAAAGACCTGTATCTTGCTTTGCGTTTCAGTACATGGCACCATTGAAGGGAGTGATTTCTGGGGTAGTGTTAAGTGTGGAGGGCGAGCAATTTAAGTTGAAGATTCCTGGTGTTTGTGACGCCCGCCGTTTGCTGCGATGCACATTCTATAGGGAGATATGCTGTTAGAGCTTTTGTACCGAATACACTGCCATGTTATAGGTGCCAGATTTATGGGCATGTCACAGCAGTGTGTAGGAGGGAGATTCTAAGATGTGGGAAGTGTGCAGGAGGATATGGGACTGAGGAATGTGTAGTTTTGGTGGGAAAAGTTATAAATGGATCACTGGAACTTCAACAATCAAATCAAAGTGTATTTGTCACGTGCGCTGAATACAACAGGTGTAGACCTTACAGTGAAGTGCTTACTTACCAACAGTGCAATTTAAAAAATAAAAGAAAATAAAGGTATTAGGTGAACAATAGGTAAGTAAAGAAATAAAAACAACAGTAAAAAGACAGTGAAAAATAACAGTAGCGAGGCTGTATACAGTAGCAAGGCTATAACAGTAACGAGGCTACATACAGACACTGTTTAGTCAGGCTGATTGAGGTAGTATGTACATGTAGATATGGTTAAAGTGACTATGCATATATGATAAACAGAGAGTAGAAGTAGCATAAAAGAGGGTTTGGCTGGTGGTGGGTGGCGGGACACAATGCTGATAGCCCGGTTAGCCAATGTGCGGAGGCACTGGTTGGTCGGGCTAATAATGTTTAAATATCTTGCATTACTCATCTCATATGTATATACTGTATTTTATACCATATTTTGCAGATTGCCTATGCCACTCTGTCATTGCTCATCCATATATTTATATGAATACGTTCCTTACTTAGATTTGTGTGTATTAGGTAGTTGTTGCGGAATTGTTAGATTACATGTTAGATATTGCTGCACTGTCGGAACTAGAAGCACAAGCATTTCGCTACACTCGCAATAACATCTGCTAACCATGTGTATGTGACCAATACAATTCGATTTGATTTGTCAACTGTAAGGGTGTCCATGTTGCTGGGATCAGAGGTGTCCGGTGCGAGAGAGGCAGGTTGAGGTGACCAGGGTCAGAGTAGAGCAGAAGATGTTGTATGCTGAGGCAGTGAAGAAAGTAGTGTAGGGTGGATGAAGGGTGAGGGATTCTGAGAGGATTCCTGTGAATAGTAGATCTGTAACAGGTCAGAGGGATAGGCAAATGAGTGATACAGCCTATGTTTCAGTAAGGTTGGCTTCTTAGTGTTCATAGCAATGGTTTTAAACTGTACTGCAGAGATGGAACGTAAGTCACACAAAATAGATGTTGTTGTGGCAGCTGCAGAGAAGTACCTGGGGGTACGATATTTGACTTCAGAAGAGTTAGAGGGTGTGTTGAGTGGTAGTGTCCCGTCCTCTCAGGTCGTTGGCCTGGGGTAGGATCAGATTGGGTTAAAGTAATAGAATAGGGCATAGTCGTGGGAAGTAGGGGTTCTGAGGGTGCTGCAGCAACCTCTGAAAAATCAGAATTTAAAAAAAAAAATCATTTAACAAAAGAAATCACAAAAGCACCGGGCCTAATCGTCCTGCATTAGCAGACCAGTTTTAAGTGTAGAGTTAGTTGGTAGGGTAATTAAAATTATATTTAAACATTTTCCCGTTTCCCCATTTTGTATCACAAAGTGTAATGAATTGATACTATAGTTCAGTTGGGGACATAATGCAACTTGTTGGATGCCAACCCCTGTTAAACTCCACAGAAGAAGAAGATTGCGATCTGTAGAGTTGCTATTTTAACGAGTTTTCTTGTGTCACTTAAGTCGTGACATTCCTGAATTACTCATTATATTATTAAAGTCCGATTTAATCAACATATACGATAGTCAGTTGAGGGTAGAATCACTATATATCTCATTGAGCAAAGCGGGGAGAGGCTGCCTGTTGTCACAGTTCCAAGACCAGTCAGAAACTCCCATCTAATGCCACATTCAAAACTACTGGGAATTGGAAACTCGGAAATCTACGACTTCCCGACTTCAGTGCTTTCAAGACAAATGGGAACTTGAAAAGAAATGAGCTCAGACTGGGAAAAATCGTTTTTAACTCTGGTTAAGTAGTAGTAATGATGGTGCTTTCAAGACAACAGGGACTCGGAAAAAAACAAGGTCAAGTCATGACGTCAATTTAAGCCTACTAGAAAGTGTTTGCCCTCAGGCTTGGTGGGAAGCAAAAGTCATTCCGCTACCTAAGAATGGTAAAGCCCCTTTACTGGCTCAAATAGTCGACCAATCAGCCTGTTACCAACCCGTAGTAAACTTTTTGGGAAAAAATTGTGTTTGACCAGATACAATGCTATTTTAAAATAAACAAATTGACAACAGACTTTCAGCTTGCTTATAGGGAAGGACATTCAACAAGCACAGCGCTTACACAAATGACTGATGATTGGCTGAGATAAATTGATGATAAAAGATTGTGGGGGCTGTTTTGTTAGACTTCAGTGCGGCTTTTGACATTATCGTTCATAGTCTGCAGCTGAAAAAAACGTGTGTTATGGCTTTACACCCCCTCCTATATCGTGGATAAAGAGTTACCTGTCCAACAGAACACAGAAGGTGTTCTTTAATGGAAGCCTCTCCAAGCCTCTCCTCTCCAGAATCAGGAATTCCCCAGGGCAGCTGTTTAGGCTCATTAATTTTTCACTATTTACTAATGACATGCCACTGGCTTTGAGAAAAGCGAGAGTGTCTATGTATGCGAATGACTCAAAACTATACATGTCAGCTACTACAGCAACTGAAATGACTGCAACACTTAACAAAGAGTTGCAGTTAGTTTCAGAGTGAGTGGCAAGGAATAAGTTAGACCTAAATATTTCTGAAACTAAAAGCATTGTATTTGGGACAAATCATTTACTAAACCCTAAACCTTCTACCTTCTTAACAGCACTATCAACAAGGCAGGTCCTACAGGCCCTAGTTTTGTCGCACCTTGACTACTGTTCAGTCGTGTGGTCAGGTGCCACAAAAAAGGACTTAGGAAAATTGCAATTGTCTCAGAACAGGGCAGCACGGCTGGCCCTTTGATGTACACAGAGAGCTAATATTAATAATATGCATGTCAACCTGGCTGAAAGTGGAGGAGAGATTGACTTCATCAATACTTGTATTTATGAGAGGTATTGACATTGACATGTTGAATGGAACGAGCTGTCTGTTTGAACTACTGGTGCACAGCTTGGACACCTATGCATATCCCACAAGACATTCCACAAGAGGTCTCTTCACAGTCCCCAAGTCCAGAACAGATTATGAGAGGCGCAAGGTACTATATAGAGCCATGACTACATGGAACTGTATTCCACATCAAGAAACTGATGCAAGCAGTAAAATTAGATTTTTAAAAAACTGATTAAAAAAAACCTTATGGAACAGCGGGAAGTGTGAAGCAACACAAACATCGGCACAGACACATGCTTACACGTACACACACAAGATAACATACGCACTATACACACACGTACACTTGGATTTTGTACTGTAGATACTGTATGTGGTAGTGGTGGAGTAAGACACTGAGGGCACATAGTGTGTTGTGAAATCTGTGAATGTATTGTAATGTTTTAAAAATTGTACAAACTGCCTTAATTTTGCTGGACCCCAGAAAACGTAGCTGTTGGCTTGGCAGCAGCTAATGGGGATCCATAATAAATACAAATACCTAACCATAACCGTTTTATGTCACATTCACATGCTAGTCCAAACTAGCAAACTCAGAGATGTCAGACTTGCTACCTCGTTGTAGTTATACAACCAGTTAGCATGTCCTGAATCATTATAATTAATTATTTTTCTGAGTGAATACAAATGCACTGGAATTGTCATATTTTTTTATATATATATTTTTATATTTTTTGTATGTATTCTGTATTTTCTTATTTATACCCTTGTTTCGTTTTGCTAGACATGTTTAATTTTACCTTCTTAACAGCACTATCAATAAGATTGTTGATAATTTTGTATAATGAATAAAAACAAAAAATAAGTTTATGCTATTCCAATAAGAAAATGAGAACATGGATCAGAAGCATGCAACGAGTTGTGTATGCGTTGTTTTTAACTGTTTATTTGACATTATCTTTGGAATGAAAGCTTTTTGTAACAGAGTAACAATTGATTTGATAAAATATAATTATCTGTGTGTCTGTCTGTAGCATAGAGATAGATAGAGAACTCTAGTGCCCAAACCCCTGTTTTAGCATGATGACTTTCACCATTTTGAAGTAGTCAACTGGGTTAAGACTTCTTCATCCAGGTCACCAGTAGGTATCAGCCAATGAACTATACTCGTGAGCAAACACTCCATAACTGCAGGTGGCACTAAATCACCAACCTTGGCTTTATACCTGTTCAAATAACACACTCCAGGACTGTGTGCACCTTTTCAGTTTCTTTGCCATCTCATAAGAAGTAGTAAAATAAGAAGATTATTGACTACTTCAAAACAGGGGTTGGAACCAAAATTATTGTCAATTTTTACATTCTGAACAGAACCATTTTTTTTTCAACTAGCAAAAAAAGAAGTTCTGAACCGTTTAGAGCCCCCCCAAAAAGTACCTGTTTATGTCGTTCCTTTCTATTCCTTTTTAAACCTAAGATTTTTTATATATTTTTTTAACATCTAGCTCAACATTAAATAACCACCAATCAGTGCTGATATAGCAGCTTACTATGGAGTTGGCAAGCAATAGCCTAGTGGTTTATATGCGTGATAGACAGAAAAGTGTACAGAGCAAGATGAGACTTACATTTTGTGGGTGGGGAGAGAGCAAGAGAGGGAGGATGAGGCTTGGCTTGAAGCACTAAGAATATTGTTATGCTATGCATTATCTGAATTAGGCCCACAGAATTATATCTACGGATGAGCGGCTTCTATGAAGTAACTTTGAATGTCTTTGAACTTCTGAGAGTTGCCTTAGATAGCTAGCTAGCTAACAAGCTTGTGTGTGCAGAGCAGCACCAGAATAAAATATACATCTTACCTTTTTGTAGTTAATAAATCAAATGTGAAATGTGATATGTGATAACTATAGTATCCTTAACTAGCAGTGAAAAAGTTAATAAATTCTTCTCTAATTAAAAATCTCTCCCTAATTTCTGAATCACGCTTGTAACTTCGCCAGTAGGATACAGTAACCTATCCTTCGCAGGGGGTGAGGCAGGTAGCATAAACAGACTATAAAATATTTCCATCTGACAGACAGGTACTGGAAAATGTTTCTGAGTGACAGAGTCAGGGCTTTGTATAGGTACTTTGTTGCGTTTTTTGTGGGACTGAAAAAAACATGCCAGGAACTAAAATAACATGATTAACCGTTTCCCATGCTTTTAAAATAATGGTTCTGTTCCGGAACTGTATAGATCACCTTCGTTCCCAGTTCTGATTCTGTTCCTCAAAAATGTAGTTATTTTTTCTGTTCTGTTCCCTGAACCGGTTCCAACCCCAACTTCAAAATGGATTCAATGTCACTGCCCGTACTTTCACAGACGCTATAGTAGTACAGATTCAATGATGCGATGTATGTAAGTCTATGGTCTGTAGTCATTCCAAATGTTGTGACACTGGACGTTGCTAGGGGGCAGTCGTTCACTGGTCTGTGTCTACTCACTCTCGTTGCTTCGGCGCGCAATGACTTTCAAAGTGCTAACTCAAGCTAGAAAGCAAAAAGCACATTGGCTGGAAAACCGGGGCGGTTAGCTTGTCCACAAACTCGACGACGAAGTGTCACATTTTCTCTGAGGTTTGCCGGTTAGCTTAATTTCGACACAATATTTTGAAATAACCAACTGTACTTTTGGCCACAAACGTGAATCGATATTGGAGGTAAGTAATTTAGTTAGCTATGCGCTTGATTGCTATGTTAGCGGCTGAATTCTAGGTAGACAATTAGCCTAGCTAGCTAGTCTGACCACAGATAGCCAGAAGTCTTTGTTTTGACAGTTCTGACAACTAAGTAGTGTAGCTAGCTAAGAAAATGGGAACGTTGGCTAGCTATCTGCGAATCTCCGTGTCTGGTGACGTTAACTGTTATTTCGCTTTAAGAATCAACTTAAAGCCTTAACTAACACGTTAGCTATTTCGGTAACTACTGCTAACAAATTAAATATAATTGTATTGGTCGCCTACACATAATTTGCAGGTGCACCGAAATGCTTCTAGCTAGTTTCCAACATGGTTGGCAAGTTAACGTTAGCCTATAAGCTGATTGAATGCCTGCACACAGTAACGTTAGCTACAGACGGACAGTTACATTTTTCTTTACCATGGCCTTTACCCTGACAACAAAGATCACAAGTAAAGTGACTGAGGGGAGCCAGTTAAACTCATCTAACGTTAATCACATAATCTCACTCTTGACCGTCTGTGACTGGCCTGCCAAGTTTATTATTCCCTTCACGCCATTTTAGCCCGTTGTCAGCTGCCAGCAACTCTTAAGATAGCAAATCATATTGTTAATCCTCAGGTTAGTTTGAAGTTGCTTTCAACTCATTGGTTACTATTTGTGACTTTGAACTGTCTGATGAAACAATCAATGTTCCTGGGCTGTTTCCTTCCTCATCCCCCACAGCAAGCAGTAATGAGGCAGGAGGATTGAAAGAGGAAGCAGGTGTCTCAAGCGGAGTATTGGGGAAGGAGGTGGAAGAGGACAAGATGCTTGAGGAGGCAGGCCAAGCAGGGACTGAGGTGGAGAGGGATGAGATGGAGATGGGGGGCAATGACCTGAGGGCAGAGGTGGTGAGGCTGAATTTGGAGCTCCGGGAGGCCAATGAGGAGAAACTACAGGCGGCCCGTTATGGCTTAGTGGTGCTGGAGGAGAGTGCTGAACTGAAGAAGAAACACACCCAGCTGGAGGAGGAGTATGAGACCCTCAAACAAGAGCAACAGCAACTCAAAGAGGTCAGCAGAAATGTTCAATGACTATAGATATACCAACCTTAATTCCAAACTTAAAGCTACTACTACGTGTGCATGGTGGTGACATTTTCTGTGATAGATTTTGTATTGCTTTGTCTAATCAGGCTCCACACTAACTACTTCAGTGTGAACAAGTTTTTACATTTTTTATTTGATTTATTTCACCTTTATTTAACAAGGTAGGCTAGTTGAGAACAAGTTCTCATTTGCAACTGCGACCTGGCCAAGATAAAGCAAAGCAGTGTGACACAGACAACAACACAGAGTTACACATGGAGTAAACAATAAACAAGCCAATGACACAGTAGAAAAAATAGTCTATATACAGTGTGTGCAAAAGGCATGAGGAGGTAGGCAATAAATAGGCCATAGGAGCGAATAATTACAATTGAGCAGATTAACACTGGAGTGATAAATGAGCAGATGATGATGTGCAAGTAGTGCCAGTCACACGCTGCTCTGTATTGACCAACCTAGGATTAGCCACACAATGGACTTCCTGTTAGGACAGAAGCTTTTAGCTAAACTGTTCTAAACAAAGAAATAATCACAATCATAATGTTTGGCCGGGAGTTGTTCTTAATCCAGTGTTACGTAGAAATGTATGAATTGCCTACTGAACATTTGATAGGTTCCATGAAGATATTCTATCTTCTTGAACTCTTGTTACTAACTTGGCTGAATGACAGTTTCCCCAAGACTCAAGAGACATAGCCTAGGGTTCATATGAATCATTCAGTTTGTGTGATAGAGGAGGACAGGTCGGTTTCTGCTCCTGTAGTGTCGTATAATGTTGATGTGTATAGATACTGTTTATTTCTGCTAGGGATCTGTGATGGAGGGATGAAGGCACCTTAGTCAGCAAATCCCATGTTGGAAGTGGAAACTGGAATTAATTTTAAGCTGCTCTGTTGAATGTAGACTGCATGGCATTAGAGGGGTGAACAGGGCAGGGAAAGATATTATTCATAGCACGCAAATCATTATCACTAATATAAAGGTTAAGCGGCATTCATGTAAATAAATAATCTCAAAATGTATATTGTAAAGGAACGTACAGTCACATTCTGACTATTGCTTTTGTTAATTCATTATTCCAGCTAGTAGCATCCAACATAGACCCTGCACAAATAGGGCTACCATTCTGTTTTAAATGCCTCATTGTAAAGTACAATTATTTTTCACTTTCAAATGTATGCTAAACAAAAACAAATGATTTCAAATTTGAACAAACCGTAACTCTTGTGCACAGTGACGACTGAACAATTTACACAGGGAAAAAAATAAAATTTTACTGGAGAAACTGCAGAATTATGGTAAAACTCCCTCAGTTTTATTGTTACCAAACTTTGTATCTTCAGTTTGTCCTGTAAATGTGTTTTTATAAAATGTTCAGTGTAAATTGTTAAATTAGTCCTTGTGCATAGTTCTATGGTTTGTTAAAGGCCCAGTGCAGTCAAATTTAGTTTCCCTGTGTTTTTTATATATATTTCCACACGGAGGCTGGAATAATACTGTGAAAATGGTGAAAATGCCCTTTTAGTGTAAGAGATGTTTGAAAAGACCGCCTGAAATGTCAGCCTGTTTTGGTGGATGGAAGTTTTGGCCTGCCTGGAGACATCACCAGGTGGTAAATTAGTTGATAGACCAATAAGACACTTCCAAACCTCTGCCATAACAGCTAATTTTCAGTTTTCCCCTACCCACTCAGGCCACTCCCAGACAGTCCTAGCAAAATACTTGCTTAATTAAGGAATTTCTGTTTGCTAAGAATCTATTTGTTTCTTTTTGACCATTTTAAATGAAAACACAGTAAGGTACTTATTTGTTACCCAGAAATAATTTTATATTATGATTTTTTTTTTAAAGGCTGCATTGTAGGGCTGGGCAATATATCTATTGAATTCGATTAATTCAAATGTATATCTTTGTGTGATATTCCAAAGGACCATATCACATGAATTAAGTTTTTATTTTTCCCTTTCATGAGCGTTTGTCTGTTTGTTCTGTCTTTTGGTCTTGTTTCCTTCGCTCTTTCTGTGCTGTGTGCACCTTCCCATTTACACCAGAGATCTGTTTATAATGACGAGATGCTCATGTCTCTACCCTAACAATGGGATTTGTTGTCACAAATGTGGGAATGCAGGCAATAAGCTAAGATCCAAAATAAGTTCATAAAAATGTATTGGGCTTATTTTGGACCGATTTTTGGCGAGAGTGAAACCCCTCGCTTCTTCCTCTCTGTTTATACAAACACACCAAGCCCCTCCCCCTGCCACTCACAACAACAAATATGAGAGATCACTTCTTCTCTGACAAGCGGTTTCAACTCCCTATTTGCATTTGAGGTTTAGTCCAACAGAATTGGTCATATGGACACTGAAACACATTGAAACATTATTTTACTATAATAGAGAAGTTAACGATACCCTTTTAATGTCTCAGCTCCGCCAATTGCGACACTACTAAAAGCGGATTGTCAATGAACATTGATTCTGGGAAATGTATGCTCAGTTTGTCACACACGGCATTGCGGTACCACGTACTGCTTGCAGCATTTTAACCAAAGACTGTTATACTAGGTGTCTAGTCTGTGTTTTGTAAATATGCAATAAGCGTAAAACATAATTCTATAAGGAATTGGCAACCCGTTCTCATTCTGAGAAAAGTTAGGTCCATTGATTTCAACATCTGAACAAAGTGGACAGGTTAGCATGCTGTTCAAACTGTTCGGAGGTGGACAGTAGGGTGTGTTCAATCATAACAATTTAAACTGTTATGCCTTGTTAGCTTGCAAATGGATCCAAGTCAACTTGAATATAAAGATTAACTGGCAACTCACTAACAGGTGGCCTTGTGCTTGAGAGATTGTTTGAGACCTGTGTCTATAATGCCTGCTACAAAAAGTTAGTATTTATTAGTGAATGTGCATTAAGCATGGTTCTGGTAAAATTTGTAACAAAGGCCATTTACTTGAAAGTAAATAAGTGATTATTGCAAAAAACAGGTTAAACTGTTTATATACAATTAATTAAATTATTAATGGTTCTTATGCAGAGTTGGAAATTACACCTTCCAAATCCGGGACGATTTTTGTCATTGGCTGGTAAAGAATGTCTGTTTCACCAGCCACGTTGGCGGGTGGTCACACATCATTTGGGAATATTTTTTTGCCCGAATGCCATATGCAGAAGTTTGGTTGAGTTGACAAGATAGCTACTAAAGTGTGACTTTTTTTCCTCATGGTTTTTGACCAGTTATATAATTTTGTTCGCAGCTAAGGTTGTTTTTTAAATTGTTTTAGTTATCCTCAACTTTCTGCTGCTTAGTGGTGGGGAGTCAACTCCAAAATAATTGATTCCTTGCCCATCGACTCCCATTTCTGGGTGTCAAGCTTCGATTACGCTAAGAACCGACTCCTCTAAGATTCAGTATATTTGCAATTGAGAACTTGTTGCCGTAGGCTTTCAAGAATACTGTCATATTTTTTACAGCAGAGAGAGAGAGAGGGGAGTGGCGTAGGTAGGCATGTCGGCCACCAGGCAGACAGTCAAAACCATGCATCGGTAATCAAAAGATGTATAGGCTATCGCAATGCTATGTCTCTCAATTTCTTGACTTGCAATGTCTCGCGCAAGTTCACTAAATTACGGCCTATCAACAAATAGGCTAAGCTATTCTACATGGAACAGACCGAAGACCAAACACACTAGTGTTTTTCATAGCAAAGAGCAGGTGAGCCAGGGGGAGGGTGGATCAGGGCAAGCAGACACAGTCGGAACTGTGCGCATAGGCTATACCTTGGTAATGCGTATATTCACCTAAAGTATATATTAGGCTATCAATGAGTATGGGTAAGCTATTCCTTATAATGTCAGTGAATTGAAGTTGAACATCGCCAAATGCATCAGTTTAATTAAGCCTAAATCTGCAATAAAAAGTATTGTGCCTATATCTTATTTAATGAAACCCCGGCTGGCTGTTGATGTCCTAGGTCAGGCTCTCCAACCCTGTTCCTTGAGAGCTAACTTCCTGTACGTTTTCGCTCCAACCCCAGTTGTAACTAACCTGATTCAGTTTATCAACCAGCTAATTATGGAATCAGATGCGCTAGATTAGGGTTGGAGTTTTTTTCAAAAATGAAAATACTGCCCCCTAGTACCAACAGGTTAAAACACCCAAATACTTTAATTGTTCTCAAATGTATTTGTTTGCTTCTACATTTCTATTTAGGAGCACATCATCTACTCTCCCCAATTTAGATCTTGTCTAATCGCTGCAACGTTCCAATGTGCTCAGGAGGTGAAGGTCGAGTCATGTGTCCTCGGAAACATGACCCGCCAAACCTCGCTTCGTAACCCCCGCCCGCTTAACCTGGAAGTCAGCCGCACCAATGTGTCGGAGGAAACACCGTTCACCTGACGATGGGGGTCAGCCTGCAGGTGCGCTGCCCGCCACAGAGTCACTAGAGCGTGATGAGCCAAGTATGGTTATGGCCGGTTGTGATACAGCCCGGGAATCAACCCGGGTCTAAAGTGACGCCTCTAGCACTGCAATGCCTTAGACCGCTGTGCCACTCAGGACAACCTTTTTATTGTTTGTTAAAAATATTTTGGCTGTTAAAAAAAAATCGGTTGCTGCTAGATTATTTTTTTATCCATCTGCCACAGCGGCTGGTGGACCACAAATAAGATTTCCCTACCTGGTCTTTGGAAGGTTTATATTTAGCCTATGTATAACTTCATAAACCCTTAATTTATTAGATTATTGCTGACTGTTTGAAAAGCAGTGTATTTTTAACCTTTCTAATTGTACAACAAAGCATATTTAGAGGACATTTTAAAAGATCTAGATATATATTGTGACTTGCCCATAAATTTGAAAAAATTGGGCTATGTTTTTTTTAGGACGTATCGCCCAGACTTACTGCATTGGGCCTTTAAACTTTGAAATCAATGTTTTTTGTTTGGTATACATTTTAAAGTGGAGTCTCAGCGTAATTCTGTTACAATGAAACTGCCCATCATGCATTGCATGTTGTGAGTAAATACCATATTTTATATTACTGCATGTTCAGCAAAGGTTGCTTGTTCACATTTCTTTAGTAAATTACTTAATCGGACCAGTAGGACAGATTATCATTTTTTAAAATTATTATTATTACTTGTCCGAAAGCTGATGTCACTTGTCAACCCCCAAAAAGGCCAGAAACACCTTTGGCCAAAAGGGTTGAGTACATAGCAGAGATCAGATTTTTTTTTCCTACGCTTGCCCATAGACGAGAGGAATCATGACATAGACAAAACACCCAATATATTTGGTGGAGCCAAATATTTTTCGAATAGCCTATTGAACTCTGCTGGAGCTGTGGCATTGAAGTGTGTGCCGAAGTGAGTGACACAGTCAACGAGCCTCGCTGGCTGTGCGTCTTGTGATGGGCTGCAGAGCAACTCTGATGTCCTCAGAACTGGATTATTATAAACTGATTCACGTTTGTCTCATCCTCTTCTCTTATTAGGCTACTATATGCATTTTAGGTAGGTTGCACATTGCTAAAATAATATGGAAATAGGCTTAGACCAACTAGGCATTTATTTCATAAGCTTTTCTCAGCTGTAGCCTGTTTTCTTTTGACTTGTCATCTTGATATTTGTTGTTAAATTTCACTTGTGGCCCAATATATTTGTAATTCCCCCCAAAACTATGAGAAGAACATGGACTCCGACTTCCATAATTATTCCCATTTAAAAGATGCAACTTAAACACTATTAGACTAGTTTTGAAAATATTCTTCATAAATGTATGGTTTTATGATATTTCAGATAGTAGGATTAGGCTTTTGGTCGTTTGATTCGCAACGGTAAGGAGGGATTTTTTTTCTTCTGGTTTCGCGTGCATCATTTTTGTCTTATAACTGCTTTGCTCAACTGTAAGCTTTTCAAATTTCTCATTCGATTTTTATATCTTGCTATTTGTCCCATCTCATTATTACCATAGGCGTCACATGTTTTGGGGTTATTCAAAAACAACTTTGAACTTTCTGAGGGCCTAGAACTGATCATGAAATAGCGCGGTAGGATAACTCTATCATGTGTTAAACTGAAAGAGTGCCTTACTAGGCCAAGTCATATTCATATAAAATGTAGAGAAAATAGACAATTTGAGTTTCTATAACAATATGACACCTGAGTGTCCGCTATAGAAAATAGACTTTGGCTATTGGCCCAGATCATCCTACGTTTATTGGAGAGAGAAAATAACAAAACATTTTTGACCGGGACTTTTGCACTGCCTTGTTGAGACTAGCTCTGTCTAAAATGTTTTCTTCATCCAATTCTGATCAGAGTAATTGTTTGGTATTTTTTATTTTACTGAAAACTATTTTGTGGTCTGATTATTTTATTTTTTATATGTACTTGTTCTGGACACGCCTTAATGTCAAGCCCTGACTAATCATGAGATATAGGCCTATTTACCACCGCCGTAATACGTTTTGACGTTGAATGAGTCAACAGGTATTTCGCCTAGTGTAAGGACCAAATTATATTAGTGAGGTAGAGTCCAGCGAGAATAGAATGAAGTTAGGCGAAAGGGTTTACATTTCTGTGCTCGGCATGTCCTTGTTAAGAGATTACCGATGCTAAGGGATTGTTTGTTTCTGTAAATCAAATTGTATTGGTCACACACACATTTTGCAGTAGTGTCCCTTTATTAAAGTGCCCAGAGATTCCATGTCTATGTAGATGGGCAGCAGCCTCCAAGGTGCAGGGTTGAGTAACCGGGTGGTAGCAGGCTAGTGATGGCTATTTAACAATCTGATGGCCTTGAGATTTAAGCTGTTTTTTCATTCTCGGTCCCAGCTTTGATGCACCTGTACTGACCTCGCCTTCTGGATGGTAGTGAGTGTGAATGCCAAACGGGTGCTTCACAGTGATACGTCCGGTGAAATATCTGTCTCATTGTTCTATCTGTGGTTTAATTGTTTTGAATACACCATCCTGTCCATCTGCAACCTGTTTGAACAACAGTCTGTTCACTTTGTTTAGTTTTGAAATCAAGTGGCCTACCTGGATAAGAAGATTAGCATTTCTAAGAATGAGAACGAGTTGTCAAGTCAATTCCTTATATAAATGCATGTTATGCTCATTGCACATTTATAAAACACGGACTAGACTGCTAGCACCCAACAGTATGTGGCTAAAATGCTGCTAGCGCACGAAAGAAACAGAAAATAAATGTTCCACAATCATGTTCTTTGATACTACCATTTTTGTAGGGTCTGCTATGTTCTAAATTTGGAAGTTGAGACATGTAAAGTGTTTCGTTAGAAGGGAAATCGACTGATTTCTGATGGACCAAACATCAAATGCAAATAGCAAGTTGAAACTGCTTGTTGTCAGAGAGGAAGAAGTGATCTTTTGTCTTTGTTGTAGAGTGGCAGGGGGAGTGGCTTGGTATCTGTGAGCGAGTGGGAAGGTGCACAGTTTACTCAGCACAGAAGGAGCGAAGGAGATACAAGCATTTGAAATATCGCGCTAAAACATAAATTCAAATTAGTTTGATATATATCATACCAGACTGGTTTGAGCTAGGGCAGTAGCAGCACCAGGCAGTCTCAGTAGTAATCCTTCCCTGGCTAGTGACATGGGGCGTTGTCCTTGTGCATGGCTGCTCAACAGACATGATTAGAGACAGCTTCTCATGGGATTCTACAATATTTTTCCTACCATGTCCAATCCATCTAACCCTCACACATAGTCATGGCCAGTGGTTCTGTGTGTGGTCCATATCCTTTAGTGAGAGTTTATTTCATTGACTGATTTTCTAGACAGACTGATGATGTCAACTGTCATTTGAAAGAATATATTCTTCTTTGGCTTGTCCCATAGATTAATCTGGTTTGTAGTACCACATTCTCAACTGAGGAAATGTTGGCCTAAGTTATGCATGGGATGTACTCAAGACTGCTCAGATTTCGACAGCTGGTCTGTGGAGTCCTATTTCCACTGGCACAGATATACATCTTTGTTGTTTTGGGTCTAAGTAAAAAGTGCTGTGTTTTCAGTAGATGTGCCACTTGGCACTGTGTTGTAGTTTTCACTCCAGTGATAGACCTTATGCCATAGAAACCACCATATGGTGGTCACGCAACCAACTCTACAAATAAATGGTGCCTTTTTTTGCTTTTGTCTGTCTGTTTGTAGGCTCTGGCAGAGTCTACGTGACACCGAAATAAATTCCTATCTCTTTGCTTTGTCTCTGTCTGTGTGTACTAGGCTCTGTCAGACTCTGTGAACCACCACAAGCGTGCAACAGCAGATGGGGAGACCCGGGAGGAGTGCCTGCTGCAGGAAACTGCCAGCAAGGAGGCTGCCATGGCAACCAGCATGGCTGAGCTTCAGGTCGAGTTACGGCAGGCGCGTATCACTCTGGGCAACGCTCACGCAGAGATCGACCGTCTGGCTGGCCTCTCATCCCAGCTAAAGAAGGTATAAATATACGGCCTATCCATTCACTGAGATACTGAATGCTTTACACACCAATATTTTCTTGCATATGGAAAGATAAAACTCTATTTAATGTAATTTTTTAGTCTCTCCATTCAACTCAAATGTAGGTATTCCTAGTATTAGTCAAATAAGGAATTACTTTATGCCCTTAATTCCTGCTAGTCTCTTGTGTTTTAATGTCTAGTAAGGAGCAATGTGCAGTGCTTCCATAACGTTAATGTGTAATTAGTTCCACTGAGAGCGTGTTTGCGTTCACAGGAGTGTGAATGTTGGGAGGCGGAGAAGGGCCACATGAGGAATGAGATGAAGGAGTATAAGGTGCGGGAGCTCCAGCAGCTCCAGGACAACAGTGAGCTGGAGGAGGAGAACACCTGTCTGCAGAAACAGGTGTCTGTACTCAAGGAGAACCAGGTCAGAGTCTCTCCCTTCTCACCACTCACCTCATTGATAATCAACCATAGAAATAGAATGAATAGAAAAGGTGTCTCCATTCAAGTCAATTTAATTTAACCTTTATTTTTATCAGGGAGTCACACTGAGACCAAGGTCTCTTTTACAAATGAGCCCTGAATTACAGAAAATACACACATCAAAATATAAATACAGAATGCAATCAGAAAGATTGCATAATGGGTAATGATAGACACTTAAGTGTACAAAACATTTGGAACACCTTCCTAATATTGAGTTGCACCCCCTTTTGCCTTCAGAACAGCCTTAATTGTTTGGGGCATGGACTCTACAAGGTGTCAAAAACGTTCCACAGGGATGCTGGCCCAGGTTGACTCCAATGCTTCCCACAGTTGTCAAGTTGGCTGGATGTCCTTTGGGTGGTGGAACCTTATTGATACACGGGAAACTGTTGAGCATGAAAAACCCAGCAGCGTAGCAGTTCTTGACAAACCGGTGCGCCTGGCAACAACTACCATACCCCGTTTAAAGGCACTTAAATCTTCTGTCGTGTCCATTCACACTCTGAATAGCACACATACACAATCCATTTCTCAATTGTCTCGCGGCAAAATAAATCCTTCTTTAACCTGTCTCCTCTCCTTCATCTACACTGATTTAAGTGGATTTTAAAGGTGACATCAATAATAGATCATTGACTGACCAGGTGAATCCAGGTGAAAACTATGTTATGGAAAGAAGGTGTTCCTAATGATATATACGCTCTTGTGTGTCCACCTAATTTTAAAGAAGTCTTTTAAACGACTAAAGCCAAACGTGGAAACTAGATATAACTTCCTCCGCGCTTGTGCATTATCATAATTTATATGTGCCTCACTAGAAATCCTTGCATTAGCATTTCTGTTAGCTGATACGTCATGACAAAAAATTGCATATTACTGTCCTGTTAATGTGCCTTGACCTTGAAGCCTAAACTGTAGAGAGAAAAAAAACTAACTGATCCAAGTGGTTGCCCAATCGCAGGCAGGCAAGTTATTTCAAATTGAATATGCATTCAAAACGCCAGGCTTTTGAAAGGTTATTCAAATGACACGCTATTCACTGCAGTTAACAGCGTAGACTAGAGTTTTGTACTCACTTGAAAACAATAATAACATTCTACATTACATTGTCTTGTTGTAGCCAAGGAGGATATATTTCTTGTACCTAAAAAAACAAACGATAGGGTAGCTTTTCGAGCTGCGTACCCGGGAACTGTGAGGGAGTGCACTCAGTGAAGGCTACCTATTATTTTGTTATCTGATTAACATTCACTGCTTTATTAAGAATAATATTGAGCTTATGAATTATGATCTAATATGCATATGCTTCTACTTACGCTATAGGCTAGATCTCGATCCTGTCTTTGTTCTGTTGCACAATTACGCACCTGGCCTCTCTGCTGCAATGACTATTCCTTTTTAATCTTGTGGAGTCCCAGGAAAAGACAGATTACAAAAGCTTGTTGGACACTTATTTCGACTTATTTCCTTTAGCCTACTAATAGCGTATTGGAGGAGAGATTGCTCTTGCTTGCTAAATGTAAAATAGGCTACAGCATTAAAGGAGAAGCCCATATTTTCCTGTCTTACTGCTGTGCTGCATCCTGATGAAATAGGCCTACACCATATGAGTGGCCTGCTAATGTACCTTTCTGGTTCTTCTAAACTGTTGAGAATAGATCCAAACTGATCCAAATATGCAGTTATTTCGGTGGTTATTCAAATTAGCCTAAATCACTTCAGTTTACAATAATTGTATTCACTTGATAACAATAATAAATTCCTCATTGTGCTGTGTTATAGCCCAGGTATAGCAATTTCCTTGTAGAAAAATGTAGGCCAAGGCCTAATTAATAGTGGAGCTTTGCGTGCCCGGGGACCGCAGCCTGGCGGAACGCACTACAGACCTGCCATTTCATAATCTGTTATGAACTTATTTTTCTTACACTTTGATATGGAAATATTTTGCTTTATATCCCAAATATTTAGCTAATGAATGGCCTAATATCTAGCTAATATTTACTTCGACTGCACATCAGTAGCCTCTCTTCCAGCTGTTCCCATGCGCAACAGGCTATAAGCTACGCAAGCCTCTCCGTAATAGGCCATTGCTCTTGTCATTAAATCACAGGAAAAGCTATAGGCTTCAAAAGCTATAGGATATTTATTTTGCTACTTTTTTTATGATTGGCCTAATAATCGATTCAGGGAAAGAAGCAGGCTAATCTTTCTAATTGCTTAATGTAAAATAGGCTTACAGCATAGAAAATACAGAGATGAGCACAGTGAAAAAGAAGACCTAAAGGAATTGACAACCATTGGAAAAATGAAAATCACTTGCTAACCAGTTGAGCATCGAGGCAATGACATGCTGTAAAAGATGCGCAGGCTAAACAGCGTTTGTTTGTAATTGCTACGTTTAAATACAAGTTACTATATTTTTCATTAGGCCTGTATGTACAGTGCATTCGGAAAGGATTCACCCCCTTGACTTTTTCCCACATTTTGTTGCATTACAGCCTTATTCTTAAATAGATTAAAAAAAAAATATATATATATCTCATCAATCTACAAGCAATATCCCATAATGACAAAGCAAAAACAGGTTTATAGACACATTTGCAAATGTATTAAACATTTACAACTGAAATATCACATTTACATAATGCACCTTTGGCAGCGATTACAGCCTTGAGTCTTCTTGGGTATGTCACTAAAAGCTTGGCACACCTGTATTTGGGAAGTTTCTCCCATTCTTCTCAAATCATATTTTATTTGTCACATACACATGGTTAGCAGATGTTAATGCGAGTGCGAAATGCTTGTGAAATGCTTGTGCTTCTAGTTCCGACAATGCAGTAATAACCAATGAGTAATCTAACCTAACAATTCCACAACTACTACCTTATACACACAAGTGTAAAGGGATGAAGAATATGTACATAAAGATATATAAATGAGTGATGTTACAGAAAGGCATAGGCAAGATGCAGTAGATGGTATCGAGTACAGTATATACATATGAGATGAGTAATGTAGGGTATGTAAACATTATATTAAGTGGCATTGTTTAAAGTGGCTAGTGATACATTTTTTACATCAATTTCCATTATTAAAGTGAGCTGGAGTTGAGTCAGTATGTTGGCAGCAGCCACTCAAGATCTGTCAAGTTGGCTTGGGAGTGTCGCTGCACAGCTATTTTCAGGTCTCTCCAGAGATGTTAGATTGGGTTCAAGTCCGGGCTCTGGCTGGGCCATTCAAGGACATTCAGAGACTTCTGGTCACTCCTGCGTTGTCTTGACTGTGTGCTTAGGGTCATTGTCCTATTGGAAGGTGAATCTTCACCCCAGTCTGAGGTCCTGAGCACTCTGGAGCAGGTTTTCAACAAGGATCTCTCTGTACTTTGCGCCATTCATCTTTCCCTTGATCATGATTCCCTCTCGCTGAAAAACATCCCCGCAGCATGATCCTTCCACCAGCATGCTTCACCGTAGGGATGTTGCCAGGTTTCCTCCGGACGTGGCGCTTGGCATTCATGCCAAAGAGTTCAATCTTGGTTTTATCAGACCAGAGAATCTTGTTTCTCATGGTCTGAGAGTCCTTTAGGTGCCTTTCGGCAAACTCCAAGTGGGCTGTCATGTGCCTTTTACTGAGTGGCTTCCGTCTGGCCACTCTACCATAACGGCCTGCGTGGTGGAGTGCTGCAGAGATGGAAGAATCTTCCAGAAGAACAACCATCTCCACAGAGGAACTCTGGAGCTCTGTCAGAGTGACCATTGGTTCTTCTTGGTCACCACCCTGACCTAGGCCCTCCTCCTGATTGCTCAGTTTGGCCGGGCGTCCAGCTCTAGGAAGAGTCTTGGTGGTTCCAAACTTCTTCCATTTTAAGAATGATGGAGGCCACTGTGTTCTCAGGGACCTTCAAAGCTGCAGAGCATTTTTGGTACCCTTCCCCAGACCTGTGCTTTAACAAAATCCTGTTTCTGAACTCTACGGACAATTCCTCCGACCTCCTAGCTTGATTTTTGCTCTGACATGCACTGTCAACTGCAGGATCTTAGGTAGACAGGTGTGTGCCTTTCCAAATCATGTCCAATCAATTGAATCTACAACAGGTGGACTCCAATCAAGTAGTAGAAACATCTCAAGGATGATCAATAGAAACAGGATGCACCTGAGCTCAATTTGGATTCTCATAGCAAAGGGTCTGAAAAACGTATTCAAAAGTTTTCTGTTTTTTAAAATTTGTAATACATTTTCAAAAATGTCTAAACCTCTTTTCTCTTTATGGGGCATTGTGTGTAGATTGAGGGGGAAAATGTATTTAATCAATTTGAGATTTTCTGGATTTTTTTTAGATTCAGTCTCTCACAGTTGAAGTGTACCTATGTTAAAAATTACAGACCTCTACATGCTTTGTAAGTAGGAAACACTGCCGATTTTGCAAGTTATCAAATACTTGTTGTTGGCACAAATTTTATATAATTTAAATAGAAAAACTTGGGGGGAAAAGTGTTGAATCAAGTGTTTTTTTGTACCAGTTCATGAAATATATTTTTTTACAACCTGTATGGCGCAGCTGTCAACATTTTTGTCCTCATGAAACTGGTATATTTTTCTATTTGTGCCAATTCCTTTCGGCCAATTTGTATCTTTAATATATGGCCGGCAAATAAGTTCCCTGCCTTCTCCCTTTTCCACTTGCCTCTTCCATTTTTTTTGGTAATGTTGCAATCAGTTGGTTGTAAATTTGGATTGAGCACATATTCCCATAGCTGAATATGTGACAACTCCTCTGGTCCTATTCATAATATCATTAATAAATATAATATTATTTTTTTCCCATAATTTATTTTATATTAATTATTATATTTGAGTTTAACCATAACATTTGTTGTAATATTTGTTTTATATTTTCTGGAGGACAAAACTGAAATTGTAACTAGTATTTTGTATAGCTTGTTTAGGAAAGGGCAATACTTTAAACAACATTTCATTTTCAATTAGTTGGAAATGAGAAGCTATCTGTATTAAGGCAAAATGGCAGTATAAAAAAAGGGATGAGCCTTAATCTACTGGGAACCATTTTGGGTTTAAGTGTAATTTATGTATGAGTGAAGCTTTTAGTGAGAGGTTTAACGCTTTAAAATGTAAACATTTTAGCCCCCCAAACTCATATTCATTATCAATAGGCACGTTACATTTGTCTGGCTTAGCATTCCAAATTAAAATAAATATTTTTTGCTCATTTGACTTTAAAAACAAGTCTGGAGTAGGCAGTGCCATTTAGTCAGTAAGTGAACTGATAGGACCAAAGAGTTCATCAATGTGAAGTATTTACTTCTCCATGGTTGCAGAATTCTTTCTATTTTTGCTAACTTTCTATTGAAATTGATTGTGGTAAGTTCATTTATATTTTTGAGATGTGAAAACCAAGTATGTCTACTTCACCATCTGCCCATTTTATTGGTAAACTGCAAGGTAGTGTAAACACATTTTTAAAAAGTTGTTTTATTTTTTACAATCCATACATAATAATGGTAATATGGTTTTAGTCCAGAGAGGCTAGAAAAGTGATCAAGATCTTTAATGAGACTGCAGGGATCCAGATTGCAGACTTAAGAAAACACTTGTCATCGGCATACATTGACACTTTTGTTTTTATCCCCTGGATTTCTGACCCCTTGATGTTTGTTTTTTATCTAATTTTAATAGCTAGCATTTCAATGGCCATAATAAGTAGATATGGAGACAATGGACAGACTTGTTTTACTCCTCTTAAAAGCTCAATACTTTGAGAAGTAACCATTATTTACTATTTTACATCTGAGGTTGCTGTACATAACTTTAACCCATTGTATAAAAGATTCGCAGAAATTAAAGTAATCCAGGCATTTATATATAAATTCTCGTCATACTTTATCAAACGCCTTTTCAAAATCTGCTGTGAAGACCAGGCCTGGAATCTTTGATATTTCATAATGTTCAATTGTTTTCATGTAAATTATCTCCAATATATCGTCCATGTAAATAAAACTTGTCTGATCAGGATGAACAATATCTGATAAAACCTTTTTTTATTCTGTGCACTATGCATTTCGGCAGGATTTTCGCATCACATTATTGACGTGTTAGAGGCCTAGACTGGATCTTTATACTTACCACCTGGGTCCTGTTTTAGTATTAATGAAATCAGACCTGGTTGAGTACCTGAAAGTCTACCATTTATATAGGAGTAATTAAAACATGCTAATAATGGATCTTTGAGAACATCAAAAAAGGTCTGATACTGGTATACCATCAAGCCCGGGTGTTTTTTCAGACTGGGGCAATAAAATATTTTCAAAGTTCCTCTTCTGTAAGTTGGCCTTCACACAGGTCTTTCTGTAAATTTGTTCATTTTACATTATTATTATGAAAGAAATCCTTAGTTAACATCATTCAGTGGAAATGGAGACTGAAAAGAAAACATGCAGAAAATATTTTGCTTCCTCTTTCAAAATATAATATGGTGACTCATGAATGACTCCATTTAATGAGTTTCTGTAAATTATTTTTGGTAGCATTTCTATGTTGAAGATTAAAAATAAAATAAAAGGTTGTGCGTTTTACAATTTTCCATCCAATTTCCTTTATTTTTGTAACAAATTACACTTAATCGTTCTTGAATAAGTACCTCCATTTCTTTGTTTTTCCTCTAACCTATTTTGTGCCTCTAGTACAGTTTCCATTACCATCTACCTGCACTGTTACTTCCTCTATTTCCTTTATTAGTCTAATCTCTTTTGACCTAAACTGATTTTGTTTTAATGAGTACTGTATTGAATGGTCTCTAAAAGTAAAATTTAAGTGTCCCATACAATAAGAGGATCTGCTGTACATACAGTGGGGCAAAAAAGTATTTAGTCAACCACCAATTGTGCAAGTTCTTCGACTTAAAAAGATGAGAGGCCTGTAATTTTCATCATAGGTACACTTCAACTATGACAGACAAAATGAGAAAAAAAATCCAGAAAATCACATTGTAGGATTTTTAATGAATTTATTTTCAAATTATGGTGGAAAATAAGTATTTGATCAATAACAAAAGTTTATCTCAATACTTTGTTGGCAATGACAGAGGTCAAACGTTTTCTGTACGTCTTCACAAGGTTTTCACACACTGTTGCTGGTATTTTGGCCCATTCCTCCATGCAGATCTCCTCTAGAGCAGTGATGTTTTGGGGCTGTTGCTGGGCAACACGGACTTTCAACTCCCTCCAAAGATTTTCTATGGGGTTGAGATCTGGAGACTGGCTAGGCCACTCCAGGATCTTGAAATGCTTCTTACGAAGCCACTCCTTCGTTGCCCGGGCGGTGTGTTTGGGATCATTGTCATGCTGAAAGACCCAGCCACGTTTCATCTTCAATGCCCTTGCTGATAGGTTTTCTGTGATTTGAAATATTTTCCACACACATACAACAGCTATGTGTAGTCTGCTTGGACACTGGGTCCCTGCTCTCCCATGCTGAATTGCCTGAAGCCACAGGGCTCTTTTCGCAGGCTACATTTCCCTATGTGGGATTTTTGACCTGGTTACATGTACATGGAACAACACAGCAGCATTTTGGCATGTTTTGTTATTTTTGTTTAACCAAAAATGAACAGCGAAGTTGGTTCTTTTACACTGGGGGGTCAGTGGGAAAGTGTTTGTGGGCGTGGTCGAGGGGAATTCCTTATTATGACATGAGTATCGACTCAGACTATTGCGAGCGTACCCATGAGTTTACCAGTCAAATTGACTGGGTTAGAGCTTCCAAGCCCATTCTATTCATTGTATTTCTATGTAATCAACAATCGGGTAACACAGAGCCGTGTTCAGTTCAGAACATTTTTTGAAACGGAGGATATAGCTGAACTTGTCCAATATGATTGTAGTTTTCTATTGAATGAAGTTTAACTGCAGTGTGCCCTACTGAACAAACCCTGGTCTCCCATCAACAGCCAGTTTGGGACTTGGGCCAGAATACTCCTACTCTTCCCAAAAAGGGTCATGGAATGCATACCCAGATTTACTCAGAACCTTGTGTAACTGCTGAAAAATGTGCCATGTCATACCAAACAGTAGAAATGTGTTTATTTCTAAATGGACAATAGTGGGTTCCAGATCATTCTGTGGTCAGGTTGGTTTCTATTCTTCCTGTCCATTTGAGTCTCCATCTCCTGCTGGGTTTAGTGTCTGAGGGTTCTTTCCCAGTGGTTCATGAATAAGGGCTAGCCTTGTCTGGTGTATGTTCTGAGTTTGGCTGACAGTGCCTTGACTGTGTTTGCCCCTGTCAATCTGTCTTGACACACAGTCATTTTTGGGGAGTCATCTCAGTTGATGTGAGACAATGGCATCGCTCCAGTGGGACTTCTCAGTGAACAATCAGGAGAGATAAGATTCTCATCCTGGTCATGCGTAAGCCTACTGTAAATGTGACGTAAACTCTGCTAACTCGTTTGTCAGTTTACTCATGAGTTGGCCAAGTAGTGCGGATCAATTATTCAAAAGTTTAAAAAATAAATTTTACCAACTGCCAGCCATAAGTAATCGATGTAGAACATTCCTGTTGGTGTTCTATGGTCAAGAGTAATAATAATCTATGCATTTTACAGTTACACATTCCTAGTCCAGTACTACCCAACAGACATGACAAGATAACATTCACTTTTATTGTCCGGAACGTTCAAAACACTACTAACACAGTGTAAACATACTCAGGCCTACTCTCTCTGAGTTTCTGTCCTCACATGCCCCCTCGTTTGTCATCTGCAGGTGGAGTTTGAGGCGGTGAAGCTGGAGCTCACCCATAAGGAGGAGCAGGACGAGGTTCTCAGGGCCCAGCTGGAGGAGGCGGCGCGGCTGAGGGAGATCGCTGAGCATCAACTGGACGAGGCCCTGGAGGCCCTGAAAGAGGAGAGGGAGCAGAAGAACAGCCTGAGGAGGGAGCTCTCAGCCCTGGCCCTCAACCCCTTCGACTCTGTGGGCAACCTGGAGCTGCACCTGGAGCAGCTGGATGACAGTGGCGATAGTGGAGGGGGCCAGAGGAGCTCTGAGGACCAGGAGCACGACCAGGACAGTGGTTACAACAATGGCCCAGGGTCTGGTTGTGCTCCTACTAATCCTAACCTCAAGGCAAACGGGCACGTCCAGCGCTTCTCCACCCCCAGGAACAGTGATGTGTTCCTGAGGCCTGCCCCTGGCCTGGTGTCTGACCTTCTCAGTGAGCTGCACCTCTCAGACAGCCAGAAGCTCAAACAGCAGCTCATGCAGGTACACAATGGGCTCATATCCACAGAGATTCCATTAAATTACTATATGCAGGCCTAGAATTTCATGGTCACTAAAGATCCCATGGCACTTATTGTAAGAGTACGGGTGTCAACCCTGGTCTCCTGGCTAAATTCCCAATCTGGCCCCTTATACCATCATGGCCATCTAATTATCCCCAGCTTCCAATTGTCTCTTTCATACCCCCCTCTACCCTGTAAATATCCCCCAGGTCGTTGCTGTAAATATGAATGTGTTCTCAGTCATCTTACCTGGTGAAATAAGGGTAAAAATATATATTTCAGGACGCAAAGGCCATCTACTAGGGCACCAAGGCCATTAACCAAAATAGCCAATTTACATTTATTTGAAAACTGACAAACACTAGCTATTTTTGTTGTTTTTTTGTTGAATTTCCGCCCCTTTTTTCCCCAATTTTGTGGTTTCCAATTGTTAGTAGTTACCATCTTGTCTCATCGCTACGACGCCCGTACCGGCTCGGGAGAGATGAAGGTCGAAAGCCATGCGTCCACCGAAACCCAAGCCGCATTGCTTCTTAACTTCTTGCGTCGAGCCATCCCGGATCCGGGATCATGAATACAGCCTCAAGCTCATTACCATAACGCAACGTTAACTATTCATGAAAATCGCAAATGAAATGAAATTAATATGCTAGCTCTCAAGCTTAGCCTTTTGTTAACAACACTGTCATCTCAGATTTTCAAAATATGCTTCTCAACCATAGCAAAACAAGCATTTGTGTAACAGTATTGATAGCTAGCGTAACATTTAGCATTATAGCATCAGCAGGCAACATTTTCACAAAAACCAGAAAATCATTCAAATAAAATAATTTACCTTTGAAGAACTTCAGATGTTTTCAATGAGGAGACTCTCAGTTAGATAGCAAATGCTCAGTTTTTCCTGAAAGATTATTTGTTTAGGAGAAATCGCTCCGTTTGGTGCGTCACGTTTGGCTACCAAAAAAAAACGAAAAATCAGTCATCAAAACGCAGAACTTTTTCCCAAATTAACTCCATAATATCGACTGAAACATGGTAAACATTGTTTAGAATCAATCCTCAAGGTGTTTTTCACATATCTCTTCATGATATATCGTTCGTTGAAAGCCTCCTCTCTCCTCTCAATCACTGGATGACTGCGTGCAGCTTGTAGATTACGCACCAATTTAGACAAAGGACACCGGGCGGACCCCTGGTAAATGTAGTCTCTTATGGCCAATCTTCCAATGATATGCCTACAAATACGTCACAATGCTGCAGACACCTTGGAGAAACGATAGAAAGGGCAGGCTCATTCCCGGCGCATTCACAGCCATATAAGGAGACAATGGAAAACAGTGCCTCAAAAATTCTGCCCATTTCCTGGTTGAAGTTTCATCTTGGTTTCGCCTGTAGCATGAGTTCTGTGGCACTCACAGATAATATCTTTGCAGTTTTGGAAACGTTAGTGTGTTTTCTTTCCAAAGCTGCCAATTATATGCATAGTCGAGCATCTTTTCGTGACAAAATATTGTGCTTAAAACGGGCACATTTTTTAATCCATAAATTAAAAGAGCGCCCCCTATATCCAAGAAGAACACAGCCCGCATCCAACCCGGAAGCCAGCCGCACCAATGTGTCGGAGGAAACGCTGTGCACCTGGTTAGCGTGCACTGCGCCTGTCCCGCCACAGGAGTCGCTAGTGCGCGATGAGACAAGGATATCCCTGTCGGCCAAACCCTCCCTAACCCGGACGATGCTAGGACAATTGTGCGTCGCCCCATGGACCTCCCGGCGGAGGCCGGCTGCGACAGAGCCTCGGCGCGAACCCAGAGTCTCTGGTGGCAAAGCTAGCACTGCGATGCAGTGCCCTAGACCACTGCGTCACCCAGGAGGCCCTTTACTAGCTATTCTTTTAAGAAAAACATACTGTACGTTTATGTTAATGTACATAAATAATTTGCCTTCGTGTAGGTGCAGCCTGTCATGTCCAGAGCGATGCTGACATGGAGGCGCTTGAAAGTGTGTGTGTGTAGAAATACATACATACATATATTCATACATACAGTTGAAGTTGGAAGTTTACATACACTTAGGATGGAGTCATTAAAACTCATGTTTCAACCACTCCACACATTTCTTTTTAACAAACTATAGTTTTTGGCAAGTCGGTTAGGACATCTACTTTGTGCCTGACACAAGTACATTTTAACAACAATTGTTTACAGACAGATTATTTAACTTATAATTCACTGTATCACAATTCCAGTGGGTCAGAAGTTTACTTACACGAAGTTGACTGTGCCTTTAAACATCTTGAATATTCCAGAAAATTGTCATGGCTTTAGAAGCTTCTGATAGGCTAATTGACACCATTTGAGTCAATCATTGGTGTACCAGTGGATGTATTTGAAGGCCTACCTTCAAACTCAGTGCCTCTTTGCTTGACATCATGGGAAAATCAAAAGAAATCAGCCAAGCCCTCAGAAAAAAAAATTGTAGACCTCCACAAGTCTGGTTCATCCTTGGGAGCAATTTCCAAACGGCTGAAGGGACCACGTTCATCTGTAAAAACAATAGTACCCAAGTATAAACACCATGGGACCACGCAGCCGTCATACCGCTCAGGAAGGAGACGCGGTGCGAAAAGTGCAAATCAATCCCAGAACAACAGCGAAGGACCTTGTGAAGATGCTGGAGGAATCTGGTACAAAAGTATCTATATCCACAGTAAAACGAGTCCTCTATCGACATAACCTGAAAGGCCGCTCAGCAAGGAAGAAGCCACTGCTCCAAAACCACCATTAAAAAAAGCCAGACTATGGTTTGCAACTGCACATGGGGACAAAGATCATACTTTTTGGAGAAATGTCCTCTGGTCTGATGAAACAAAAATAGAACTGTTTGGCCATAATGACCATCGTTTGGAGGAAAAAGGGGGACGCTTGCAAGCCGAAGAACACCATCCCAACCGTGAAGCATGGGGTTGGAAGCATCATGTTGTGGGGATGCTTTACTTCATGAGTGACTGTGCACTTCACAAAATAGTTAGCATCATGAGGCAGGAAAATGATGTGGATATATTGAAGCAACATCTCAAGACATCCGTCAGGAAGTTAAAGCTTGGTCGCAAATGGGTCTTCCAAATGGACAATGAACCCCAAGCATACTTCCGAAGTTGTGGCAAAATGGCTTAAGGACAACAAAGTCAAGGTATTGGAGTGGCCATCACAAATCCCTGACCTCAATCCTATAGAAGATTTGTGGGCAAGGAGGCCTGCAAACCTGACTCAGTTAAACCAGCTCTGTCAGGGGGAATGGGCCAAAATTCACCCAACTTATTATGGAAAGCTTGTGGAAGGCTACCTGAAATGTTTGACCCAAGTTAAACAATTTAAAGGCAATGCTACCAAATACTAATTGAGTATTTGTAAACTTCTGACCCATGTGGAATGTGACGAAAGAATTAAAAGCTGAAATAAATCATTCTCTCTCTTATTTGGACATTTTTATATTCTTAAAATAAAGTGGTGATCCTAACATAAGACAGGGATTTTTTGCTCTAATTAAATGTCAGGAATTGTGAAAAACTGAGTTTAAATGTATTTGTCTATGTAAACTTCCGACTTCAACTGTATATACACTAAACGCCAGTCATGTTTGAGAATTATAATGCAGGATCATTATTAATATCTAAAGGCTCGATTCTGTCGACACACTTGAACCATGTTCGTTCCGAAAGGCCAATGCCTGTTGCTCACTGCAACATCGCCCACCTTGCAATTTGAGCGGAGGCAGTCAACATTTTGAAGCGATTTAACCATAAATGTAATTGTTTAACCTGCTAGTTTTTTGTAATTTCATGAGTTATGTCTTACCATGTTTCGACCATAGGATTGTTAAGGGGATTATTTTATGAACACTTTCTCATAAGCCATCGAAACCAGTAATTCTCTCATGTTCGCAACGTTCTTTCATGTCCAGCAACCCAAGACACAATCCTATTCATATTAACAACCAATGCTTGTTGTCTTTAGATCTTTCTACATTTCTGAAGGATATTTTACTCTCTCTCATGTGAAACTGCTCGCATTTGCGGTGCACTTTTTGAGAAAGGTGTTTTACCGCTAATTGCATTTTGGAACATTCACGTTAATAGTGTACTGCCGTGTGCACATCGTAGTGCTTATAATGTGAAGAAATGGACTAATAGTTCATCAACATTTTTTTAAGCTAAACGTTCGGATCTGTTGCATCAGCCTCATTTCTTAGAAAATATTTTTTGATGTACAGTGGTTGTATGAATGTGGGATCTATCGCGTCCCACAACTGTTCCAGAGTATGTTTGGAATATTTATTTCTCACACAGGACAAGCTGACCAATAGAATAGGTCAACTTTTGCACTATGGGGATAGTAGATTTACATAGGCTAGTGCTTTTGCTGTTCGTTAGGCCTACTCATCTTGTTGGCTGACAAAGTATATGTGGACAGTTTCTAACATCTTCAATATGCACCTAGGAGTTCAATAAGAGGGATGCGTGCAGTTGTGTCCCGATATCTGTCTTCACTTGTAGCCTGCTTCGGAGCTGTGATGCCTGTGAGAAGGACCCGATCATGTGACGAACATTGGCTAATAAGAATGTAGATATTTGAGAGAGCCTTGTGAGTGAGAGGTGCTTCTGAGCATGATGATTGGCAGCTGGGAGAAGGGAATTATAATGATTATGTTCAGCAGGCACATTCTGTATGTAATGTATACTAACTCACTTCAAGGAATCATCTGTTTACATTTTCTTTCAGTGAAGAATTGTTTAAATGCAACCACATTGAAACAGACATTGCCTGTAGACCACGTGTCAGTGCCTAGATGTAGCTCTGCTCTAATTCTGCTACTTGTCCTTTGGGCTTGTACTTTCTATGAGATTATGAAGGTTTCAGGCAGGTTAGCTTTGCATGACTGAGAGGCAGGCCTGCTATGTTTGCTGTTTCCGCCTATAGACCACATCCTGCTAGAAATAGAATTGGATCACTCAATGAGTCTCTCTCGTGACGCTACTGACAGTAAAGGTTCAAATGGCTCAACAAAGACCGTATTGCACATTAAATTGGCACTCTGCTCAGTCTTTCCTACACGTTCCTATAGCTCTGCTCAGTCTTTCCTACACGTTCCTATAGCTCTGCTCAGTCTTTCCTACACGCTCCTATAGCTCTGCTCAGTCTTTCCTACACGCTCCTATAGCTCTGCTCAGTCTTTCCTACACGTTCCTATAGCTCTGCTCAGTCTTTCCTACACGCTCCTATAGCTCTGCTCAGTCTTTCCTACACGCTCCTATAGCTCTGCTCAGTCTTTCTTACACGCTCCTATAGCTCTGCTCAGTCTTTCCTACGCGCTCCTATAGCTCTGCTCAGTCTTTCCTACGCGCTCCTATAGCTCTGCTCAGTCTTTCCTACGCGCTCCTATAGCTCTGCTCAGTCTTTCCTACACGCTCCTATAGCGCTCTGCTCAGTCTTTCCTACACGCTCCTATAGCTCTGCTCAGTCTTTCCTACGCGCTCCTATAGCGCTCTGCTCAGTCTTTCCTACGCGCTCCTATAGCGCTCTGCTCAGTCTTTCCTACGCGCTCCTATAGCGCTCTGCTCAGTCTTTCCTACGCGCTCCTATAGCGCTCTGCTCAGTCTTTCCTACGCGCTCCTATAGCGCTCTGCTCAGTCTTTCCTACACGCTCCTATAGCGCTCTGCTCAGTCTTTCCTACACGCTCCTATAGCGCTCTGCTCAGTCTTTCCTACACGCTCCTATAGCGCTCTGCTCAGTCTTTCCTACACGCTCCTATAGCGCTCTGCTCAGTCTTTCCTACACGCTCCTATAGCGCTCTGCTCAGTCTTTCCTACACGCTCCTATAGCGCTCTGCTCAGTCTTTCCTACACGCTCCTATAGCGCTCTGCTCAGTCTTTCCTACACGCTCCTATAGCGCTCTGCTCAGTCTTTCCTACACGCTCCTATAGCGCTCTGCTCAGTCTTTCTTACACGCTCCTATAGCTCTGCTCAGTCTTTCCTACACGCTCCTATAGCTCTGCTCAGTCTTTCCTACACGCTCCTATAGCTCTGCTCAGAACTCTTGTTGCAGTTGGTCTACTATTTCCATTATGTAAGTAAATGCCATGCTTGACTTGTACTGAAATAGGTGCTTGCACTCATTTTGAGTGCCAGTATTGTTTATATTTTATGTGCAATGCATTTGAGCTAATATTCTGTAAGAGGTGCAGGGACTCGAGCACTAGAAAATGTGAGGTGCCGGTACGTTCCAGTGAGTTCCTGCTCAAGTCCAGCACTGTGTAAATGTATAATGCACTTAGCTGGGGCTTGGTATTGTTGTTGCTCAACACAGGCCCAGCAGGTGTTATAAGAGTACTAGAGTGGGTTGAGCCAGTGCTGCTCCACTACATGAATAATAAATTAGTTGGATGAAAAGGCACTCCAGGGCGAAATGTATGTTAAGTCTAAGAGAGTATCTCTTGTCTCGCTGAGAAGAAATATCAACCTGCTGAAATATATAACTGACATCACTTGTCTAGTGCTGAATGTGTTGTTCTGTGCAGTCGCCTGAATTCTTGGTACAGTACAGTAAATAATCTGTCAGGAAACTCGAAATGAAAAATGCCATGTTTTGCTATACATTTAGCAATCTATGAAGCAAATACCTGTTTTAAGCAATGGTTTTGGAACAAAGTGGCACTTTTAAATAGCTGGAAAATATGTAATTCATTCTGTTATACACTACCAGTCAAACGTTTTAGAACACCTACTCATTCAAGGGTTTTTCTTTATTTTTACTGTTTTCTACATTGTAGAATTATAGTGAAGACATCAAAACTATGAAATAACATCTGGAAGGAATCATGTAGTAACCAAAAAAGTGTTAAACAAATGTAAATATATTTTATATTTGTGATTCTTCAAATAGCCACCCTTTGCCTTGATGACAGCTTTGTACACTCTTGGCATTCTCTCAACCAGCTTCATGAGGTAGTCATCTGGAATGCATTTAAATTAACAGGTGTGCATTAAGTTAATTTGTGGAATTTCTTTCCTTGGTGTTTGAGCCAATCAGTTGTGTTGTGACAAGGTAGGGGTGGTATACAGAAGATATCCCTATTTGGTAAAAGACCAAGTCCATATTATGGCAAGAACGGCTCAAATAAGCAAAGAGAAACGACAGTCCATTACTTTAAGACATGAAGGTCAGTCAATCCAGAAAATTTCAAGAACTTTGAAAGTTTCTTCAAGTGCAGTCGCAAAAACCATTAAGCGCTATGATGAAACTGGCTCTCATGAGGACAGCCACAGGAAAGGAAGACCCAAACTTACCTCTGCGGCAGAGGATAAGTTCATTAGAGTTACCAGCCGCAGAAATTGCAGCCCAAATAAATGCTTCAGAGTTCAAGAAGAGACACATCTCAACATCAGCTGTTCAGAGGAGACTGTGTGGATCAGTCCTTCATGTTGGAATTGCTGCAAAGAAACCACTACTAAAGGACACCAATAAGAAGAAGAGACTTGCTTGGGCCAAGAAACATGAGCAATGGACATTAGACCAGTGGAAATTTGTCCTTTGGCCTGGAGTTCAAATGACAATTTTTTTTGTTCTAACCCCCTTGTCTTTGTAAGACGAGGTGTGGGTGTACGGATGATCTCGGCATGTGTATTTCCCACCGTGAAGCATGGAAGAGGAGGTGTGATGGTGTTGGGGTGCTTTGCTGGTGACAGTCTGTGATTTATTTAGAATTCAAGGCAAACTTAACCAGCATGGCTACCACAGCATTCTGCAGCGATATGCCATCCCATCTGGTTTGGGCTTAGTGGGACTATCATTTGGTTTTCAACAGGACAATGACCCAACACACCTCCAGGCTGTGTAAGGGCTATTTGACCGAGAAGGAGAGTGATGGCATGCTGCATCAGATGACCTGGCCGCCACAGTCCCCCGACCTCAACCAATTTGAGATGGTTTGGGATGAGTCTCTCAACCAGCCAACAAGTGCTCAGCATGTGTGGGAACTCCTTCAAGACTGTTGGAAAAGCATTCCAGGTGACGCTGGATGAGAGAATGCCAGGAGTGTGCAAAGCTGTCATCAAGGCAAAGGGGGGCTATTTTAAAGAATCTCAAATATAAAATATATTTTGATTTTGTTGAACAGGTTTTTGCTTCCTACATAATTCCATATGTTATTTTTTGATGTCTTCACTATTATTATACAATGTAGAAAATAGGAAAAATAAAAACCCTTGAATGAGTAGGTGTTCTAAAAGTTTGGACCGGTAGTGTATATTTAGCAGTACAAAGCCAAATAAAAATTAAGCAATGGTTTTCAGTCCTTTTTTCTGTTCCTCTCTTTCTCTAGGCTGAGCGGGATAAGACTGGTCTGGCCAACACTGTCCAGGACCTCCAGAGGCAGTTGGAGCTGTCCCAGCAGGCCTTTAGTGAGCAGGAGGACAAGGTGGGCTCCCTGACCCAGCAGCTGGAGGCCGTACAGCTGCAGAAACACATCCTACCCCAGGGGAAGGCAGCAGGTGACCGGGGGGACAGCAGCAGCAGGACCCTGGAGAACGGTGCGGATGACTACGACTATGAGCTGGACGTAAAGAGCACTGAGGTGCTGGAGGCTCGGATGAAGGCGGCCGGCGAGGAGCTGCTGAAGCTGCGTGAGGAGCTGTCTCAGGCAGGGAAACGTTACTCGGCCCTGGAGCAGCGCTGCCGGCAGGAGAAGGAGCGATGGAGGGGAGAGGCCCATGAGCTGGCTGAGAAGATCCGCCAGTGCATCAAGTCCAGCCGGCAGGACCAGGAGCGCATCAGCGAGCTGGAGAAGGAGATCGGAGCGACGAGGAAAGTGGCTACTGATTCTGAGGGTCATCTCAGCGTGGCACAGGAGGAGCTGCTGGCCTTCTCTGAGGAGCTGGCCAACCTCTACCACCACATCTGTGTGTGCAACAACCTCACGCCCAAACGCGTCACCCTGGACTACTACCGCGACGGGGCCAGGGGGCAGTCAGGGGGGAGCGGAGGGAGGTCCAACCACCTGCACCCCCATCACGGACGTAACAAGCGACGCTCCAACGAGTTGTTTGCGAAAGCAGTGCACGGAGGGGATGGAGACAGTAGGCCTGGTACTCCCCAGGACTCCCGTGACAACTCCCCCTCGACACGCTGCTCCTCCCCCGCCCCAGTCTGCCCTGGCTCCCCCACGCTGGACTTCAGGGACCCCTCCAACGTACGTAACCTGGTGGCTGTCATCCGCTGCCAAATCAAACACCTCCAGGTACGAGTGCCGCCGCCATATTGTCTTCCACTAAACATACATATTTAATGGAGAGTTCATTTAAGAAACATGCTTCTTTTCTTTTATCTTTTACCAGATCTAATGTCTTATAGTCTCCTACATTCATTTCACATTTCCACAAAATGTTTCCTTTCAAATGGTATCAAGAATATGCATATCCTTGCTTCAGGTCCTGAGCTATATGCAGTTAGATTTGGGTATGTCATTTTAGGCGAAAATTGAAAACAAGGGTTGGATCCTTAAGAGGTTGTCATAGTATGCCCTGCTGAATTCTGGTCCCACGGTACAGAATGTATTATTTGGCTTCTTTCAGAAAGCTGTTAAGCAGAATGTCTGGCGCTTGGTATTATTTGGGAAGTAGATATCTGGGAACTGTAGTATAGTAGACTAATAATACTACATATGAGAGATATTTTGGATCATTTTCACATTGCTTTATTTTGGTGGAAAGACCTATTCAGACACAGGTGTTTCCTGAGTGGTCCATCATGTCAGTGAAACTGAAAGTATGCTGAATAACATCACTAAGGCAATAAGCACTCGTCATGCCTGTTTCCCTCAGGTGGCGGTGGACCTGTGTCGCCACCGGGGCACGCTGCCCTATTCGGGAGGGATCAGCTGTGGAGGGGAGCTGGAAAGTGAGGCCCTCACGGAGGAGGTGCTGAAGCTCAAGTCTCTCCTCAGCACCAAGAGAGAACAGATTGCCACTCTCAGGACTGTCCTCAAAGCCAACAAACAGGTAATGTACAACAACAAACAAGGTCTTGCAATGGACACGTCAAGTTGAACACGCACACATACACACACGACACACACAACCATCAGACTCAGATGGGTCACTTAATGTGTAACAAGATGTACCAACGTGACTATCGTAATTGGTCTTACCAAATGGTCATCAATGAGGTGTAGTTCTATTTTTGTCTTGAAAAGAAGTTTAATCTATTTTTTTCATTGAGGGTCTGGGGCTGACTGACTCTCAGCCTGACGTGTCCATGACCTGTAATCCTCAGACCAGGGTCACTAGATAATGTCCTGACTCGATAACAACTGAACATTCAATCAGACTTTTCCTCTGGTCTTTCTCTCTATTTTGTGTATCCTGTTCTGTTTTCTTGGCTTGTCAATAAAGCCTTGGGTATCTGACCCATAGCCACACCAGTAAGGTCTGTCTTCTGACTGCTAGAACCATCAGTCTGCCTGGAGGGATGTTCCTCGTTCAATTGTCTCATATTTGTTTGCCATCTATATATATTTTTCAATGAAAAACAAAGGATATTCCCTAAAAAGAGGGTGGAAGGGGTGGGTGAGACATGATTGGACGGTCTGAGTGTAGACTGAGTCAGAGAGGGAGTATGATGACGTCTTCCTCAGAGATCTTCCAGTGCACTTCTCCTTCCTCCCCCTCTGTACGCCTCCAGCCCTGGCTGACCTTCTTCTGTCAACCCCTTCTCTCTCTCTCTCCTCTCCTCTTTCCCGCTGTCTCACACACACAAACTCTAAGGCTAATCTCTGCTCGATTGTCACGGGTTAGCCTCTGAATTCAGATGTCTGGTGCTCTTCTATTCTACTGCCACAAAGATTCAGACAGATTCAGAACTATGATGTTTTAATAAATTACTATCATAAAACATGTGGTTAACCTTTGTTCCCTTCTAGCACAGTTATGTAAATATGGCCTTTATTTACATTGTAGTCATTTACCAGACACTCCAGAGTGACTTACAGTAAACTTTTAGAATTAAGATATTTACCAGTTAATTGTTGGTAATTTGCTTTGACAGGGTCGATGCTGTATTTCTTGTTTCTGTTTTAAATAAAGGGTTGATATTTTCATTGCTAAAAATGTCCCATCTGCCATTTTTTAAAATTTGGTTGCACTAACAGATGAGAGGTCAACTTTGCCATCTGTTATGTACTTGATGTATTTTCCCCAGCTGTAACAATGAATCCTAATGTTTCTATTCCAGACAGCAGAGTTGGCTCTGAGCAACCTGAAGACCAAGTACGAGACAGAGAAGAGCATGGTGTCTGAGACCATGGTGAAGCTGAGGAACGAGCTTAAGGCCCTGAAGGAGGACGCTGCCACCTTCTCCTCACTGAGGGTGATGTTCGCCAGCCGGTACAGTCATTTATATACTGTCCTTTTTATATTCCCAATCACCAAGAATAACAGCAATCTAGAGACCTGAGTTGGAGTGCAATAACCTCTATTTGTTTGACAATTTAAAAACAGAAATCAGCATCACAAGTGAATACAATATTTCAAATCTGAGGAAACACACACAAAAAGGATTTCAGTTGTGTGTGTCAATTGGTGATGTGCTGCAATCAAAAATATACATATTGCATGATGTCCAAATTCCTGTTAGGCTTACTCTGAGATTAGCGTTCCAGGCCTATTTTCTACCCAGCTGCACATCCACAGACTAGCTTCCCTCTGCTGCTGTGAGCAGATCTACACCTAGCAGTTACCAGTAGACATTCCAGTGGAACTAATTGTTCTCCATCTTATAGCAGCTAATCGTCATGTTTGTGCTCCTGTGGCTCATGTTTAGATGAGACAGACATTCCATGACATGGTAGACTAGAGCTTGGCTGCGACCCAAATGGAACCCGTTCCCTAAATAGTGCTCTACTTTTGAGCAGAGCCCTAAGGACCCTGGTCAAAAATAGTGCACTAAATAGGGAAGAGGGTGCTATTTGGGATGCATGCTAGAGCTTCCGCCACTACAGTGTCATCTAATCAGATTACCCCTCTGCAGTCCGCCACAATCCCTCTCCTCACGTGCAGGTTAGCGCTCACGTGCTACTGCTCTGTTTGGAGCCTCAGCCTGGACCGACCTGTCCATCGGGTCAGGGAGACTCTCCACGCAATGGCCCCTTCTCCCCCTCTACCCCACCTCCAACAGTCTCTGTAGGGAAAGCTGCCAGCGACCGAGTTAACCTGTGCAGAGCCTGCCTCGCGTGTGATACACTGTTGGCAGGCAGATGTGTTTTTCAGTGTTGGCATGTATGTCCTGAACTAGTGTGTGGTGGGACAAAGGCATTTGTTGTTTGTGATCGTGTCTGTCGTTGCTTGCACAGTTCTGTACGGTATTGAATACTGTAGCTACTGTTACTCTAGTGTTTCCACATGTGTATGTGTTGTTTTTAATGTATCTGTGTGTTACTATTAGAGGGATGTTAATTTAGCGATTGTTCAGTACTGCAAGCTCAGAAGGGCTTTCAAGGAAAGGAGTATTTTCTCTGAATATGCTTTTTTCCCCCCTAGAAAGACTTTCCCCATAGAAAGCTCTGTCTCTTCACTAGGCATTAAATGAGCTGCCATTTGATTAAGCCTGGTGTTTGAAAGGCCCTATAATGCAGGGTGTGGCAGAAGCCTACTGTCTGCTGCTATGGCCAGAGACCCTGACTGAAATTTGATTTGGGAAATGTTTTGTAATGGTGCCATCATGTGGTAATATAGAGTGCCTCACACTCAAATGATTATTCAACAAATTCAGAAATGAAACGTTGCTTTCTTTGTATTTTCTTGGGTTTCTCTCTTCTCTTGGGTTTGTCCCATGTGATCTTACTGTCTGTCTTGTCTCATAAATGGCTGTGTCATCTTCCTCTGTGTGTTTGTTTGTCATAGCTGTTGAGATGATGAGCAGTACATTATTCAGATAATGTTTTCTATGTGTGTACAGTTTGTATAACTTTTATCTGTCTAACATGTCTACTAAATGTGTGTGATTGTGTTGCTCTAACATGCATGTGTCTCCAGGTGTGACCAGTATGTCACCCAGCTGGATGAGATGCAGAGGCAGCTAGCAGCGGCTGAGGATGAGAAGAAGACCCTGAACTCCCTGCTCCGCATGGCCATCCAGCAGAAGCTGGCCCTGACCCAGCGCCTGGAGGACCTGGAGGCCCCTATGTCCCCCCACGGCCTCAGCAACAGCCCTCGCCGCGTCAGGGCCAAGGAGCTGGGCACCAAAACGGGCCGAAGCCCCCGGCGCAACAGCCCCGTACGGAGCAGGAACAGTCCCCGCTCCAGCCCAGTCCTCACCAACAGTGTGTCCAGCACCGCCAGCCACCACTTCCGAGCCCTTACCCACAGCCTCCACACCAGCCCTGTAAGAACCCGGTCTTCCTCCACCACTACCTCCTTCCATCCTGACCCTCTTCCTCCTATATATACCCCTTCCTCCTCTACCCGTACCACTCCCCGACCACGCAGAGCAGCCAAGCTCCCCAGGGATGCCACGTTCATTAGAAGTCGTAGTGTCACTGATGTGTTCCGAGCAGGGCTGAGTCCTTGGGAGGAACAGGATGACACCCAGTCTGACTCCTGTAGAGGGTCTTCCAGCTCCCTGGATAGCGTAGTCTTTGGGAGGGCTCTTGTAAGGGGTGCCAGATGGGCTTCAGGCCCTAATCATGAAGATACCTTTTTCACCAATCACCCTTTGTGCTCCTCGTCCTCTGCCTCCAGAGTAAAGTCTTCCTATTCCAGATCGATAGAGAATCTGGCCACTTCCAGGTCTCTCTTTATCCCTTCTGTCAACGTATTAGACCCACAAGGCACTGTTAAGCCAGTGTTGAAGCCAACCTTGGAGGTTTCTGTTCATAGAAAACAACAAAACGTTGTTTACAAATCAAATTCTTCAGAGGTGGTGTCCACAAGATCTTCTCCAACCCCAAGGTGCCTTACAGCAGCTCCCCTCTCTCTCCCAAGTCAGTCCAGTAGGACCAGACGGGCCCCAGGCTCAGAATCACGGAGTCGTTTGAGTAGGCCTAGTTATAGGGGCACCAGTGATCCTCCTCACCCACAACCAGCCAGGGCTCGTAGTTCACAGCCCAGAGGATCACGCTCACACAACCAATGACCCTTTGGAGTTTTATCAGCATAAGTGCTCAAGAATGTTGCCCAAGTTATTGAAAGTAGACAGGCAAAATACATTGATTGTCTACTGATGGCACCACAGTCTCATAACCTCTTGTTAATCCTTACTCTTTTTTAATTAATTTTTTACCTGTTGTCTTAACCAATTGTTGTGCTTTGTGGATCAGTGACAGTATCCTTTTTCAGTTTGTTTTGGTCCTTCGGTTTATTACTAAATGTCCTTTTTATGTCTCTGTCTCCCCCTGTGTCTGCAGCGGTAAAACCAGTCAGTCGTCACGATCCCCCCAGTCCTCCATAAGAACCGTGTTCTCCATGTCCACCTCCTGAAACAAATGCCTTCCCTTCCTCCAAACACATCCTCTTCATCCCAGACCTCCTGAGTCAACTCCCAGACCTTTCTACTCTACTCATCAGACCCGGTGGACTGGCTGCCCTTTCCGTTTCTCCTTTCCATCTTCCTACCCTCTGTATGGACCCAAGATGCCTACCTGCATGCAACCAGGAAGGGAAAGTTAAAGAAGAAAACATACTCTGATTTTATTTATAATGTTATGAAGTAAAGGACTGTTTTTCTGACCTACACAGTATTATTTACCCTTTCTTTCAAACTGAAAACTCTGTCCTGCTGTTGATGTATATTTATGCAAATATATTCCATTTTGATGCTGCTGCAAGTTTTTTGACACTAGTGAAGACGTTTAGCCTGGCAACATGCCGAAGTCTGCCTGGCAACGTGCAACGTTCTTCTAGTGTCAGGCAGCATCCCCCCTGGACAACTGCTGCATAGCGTGACCTCTATGGCTGCATCTGAAATGGCACCATATTCCCTACTGTATATTGTGCACTACTTTTGACCTGGGCTCATGGTGATTTGGTTGAAACTAGTGCAATAGGTAGGGAATAGGTGTGCCATTTTGGTTTCATGGGCATTTTAAAACACAGCAGCCTTACTAATCATAATTTAAATACTAAATGCACACTGAAGAGTCCTGTCTCTCTGGTGTTTTGAGGTTTATTTCTTTAGCTCTGCATCTTCTACTGGCGGTAACTGTTAAATCCTTCTCTTTGTCCTGTGACTTACCTGACTGTTTGGCTTTGGCCTACCAGCCATGCCCTTCAGTCAGGAGATCAATATCACTGATGGAAATTATTCATCTGTAGCCTCAGCACCTCAGGTTTTTATCACTGTTGAATGAACTAGCTAACAAAAAGATGGGAGATATTTGACGGGCATGCTTCATTTCAAACTATGCAGATAGCTCTGAGACTGAAGGCCCTGCAGACTGCTGTTTTCCAGGACCTGAGTAAGGAGGGCCTCAAAGTCTGACGGTTCCATAGAAATAGAATTACGAGAACAGACATCTGTTTAATTATATTTCTATGGATTCTAACTAATTAATTTCCCTCTCGTCTCCTGGCAGCAGGGTTGCAGTGGTCGTGGGTCTTCTAATACAGTGTCCCTACTGGACCACACTGCCAGCCTCCTACAGTGCAGGGTCCACGGTGGGGCACATCCACCTTTATATCTAGTAGCCTTAGTGATTTGGCAATTTGTTTTATAATTTAAAAATAAATAATAAAAAAACAGGCTCAAATCAACTTGGTCCAGGTGGGTTTCTGTGCTGTGTTTAGTGAAGGTCCATACATCATGCTAATTGGGGGTTCCAATGTTGAAAACAGTGCCTTGGTTTTCCTCTTGCTCCAGTCATTTAATGTTTAGACTAAATCACCTTTTTAAATATGTTGAACACTGTTGTAGTGATGAGATGTGTAGTTAAGTTTTTATATGATTATGGAGCTTTGTTTAGCTTTTCGGGAAACTAATAATAGGCTCTTTGGTATTTGTTGTAGTTTGTAAATTTGTTTGTCCTTAACCCCCCCCTCCCGTTTTCTCACTCTTTCACAAATGTGTTTGTACAGGTAGGTGTTTTGTAAATGTAACTGATCATCATACGTCTGCATGTGTGGACAAAATGAATTAGTACATTTATTTTATTTGTTGATAGAACCTAATATGCCCAAATGGTCTGCATCAATTTCTGTGTATGTAAAGTAAGTTCATTTTGTTGACCTGTGAACAACTTATTGTGTGATGGAGAATAAAGCAACACCACTGTCAGTAATTCTTGGGTTGATGACATTAATCTTACTGTATGTTTTCTTTGCCTTTATGATTAATACTTAAAGATCCTTCCCCTAATATGATATGGCAAGTCAAAGTAATGCATCTTTTGAAGCAAGTTGTGTCCAATTTATTTGATGTTTCATTTGTTACATTGTATCTACTCTGTTGGATTTGCCCAACTTATTGTAATTGGTTCAATGAACTCCAGGCCCTTCTCCCTATACCGGGGGTGTAGAGTGAAGTTATACCTGTTATATTGGCACATTTATTTATTTGTAATCAGCCAGCAAATTCATTGGTTCCTTTTTATAGTAATTGTAAACAATACCGGTATATTTGTATCAAATCAAATTTTATTTGTCACATACACATGGTTAGCAGATGTTAATGCGAGTGTAGCGAAATGCTTGTGCTTCTAGTTCCGACAATGCAGTAATAACCAACAAGTAATCTAGCTAACAATTCCAAAACTACTACCTTACAGACACAAGTGTAAGGGGATAAAGAATATGTACATAAAGATATATGAATGAGTGATGGTACAGAGCGGCATAGGCAAGATACAGTAGATGGTATCGAGTACAGTATATACATATGAGATGAGTATGTAAACAAAGTGGCATAGTTAAAGTGGCTAGTGATACATGTATTACATAAAGATGCAGTAGATTATATAGAGTACAGTATATACGTATGCATATGAGATGAATAATGTAGGGTATGTAAACATATTAGGTAGCATTGTTTAAAGTGGCTAGTGATATATTTGACATTTCCCATCAATTCCCATTATTAAAGTGGCTGGAGTTGAGTCAGTGTGTTGGCAGCAGCCACTCAATGTTAGTGGTGGCTGTTTAACAGTCTGATGGCCTTGAGATAGAAGCTGTTTTTCAGTCTCTCGGTCCCAGCTTTGATGCACCTGTACTGACCTCACCTTCTGGATGATAGCGGGGTGAACAGGCAGTGGCTCGGGTGGTTGTTGTCCTTGATGATCTTTATGGCCTTCCTGTAACATCGGGTGGTGTAGGTGTCCTGGAGGGCAGGTAGTTTGCCCCGGTGATGCGTTGTGCAGACCTCACTACCCTCTGGAGAGCCTTACGGTTGTGGGCGGAGCAGTTGCCGTACCAGGCGGTGATACAGCCTGCCAGGATGCTCTCGATTGTGCATCTGTAGAAGTTTGTGAGTGCTTTTGGTGACGAGCCGAATTTCTTCAGCCTCCTGAGGCGCTGCTGCGCCTTCTTCACGATGCTGTCCGTGTGGGTGGACCAATTCAGTTTGTCTGTGATGTGTATGCCGAGGAACTTAAAACTTGCTACCCTCTCCACTACTGTTCCATCGATGTGGATAGGGGGGTGTTCCCTCTGCTGTTTCCTGAAGTCCACAATCATCTCCTTAGTTTTGTTGAGTGTGAGGTTATTTTCCTGACACCACACTCCGAGGGCCCTCACCTCCTCCCTGTAGGCCGTCTCGTCGTTGTTGGTAATCAAGCCTACCACTGTTGTGTCGTCCGCAAACTTGATGATTGAGTTGGAGGCGTGCGTGGGTGAACAGGGAGTACAGGAGAGGGCTCAGAACGCACCCTTGTGGGGCCCCAGTGTTGAGGATCAGCGGGGTGGAGATGTTGTTGCCTACCCTCACCACCTGGCGGCGGCCCGTCAGGAAGTCCAGTACCCAGTTGCACAGGGCGGGGTCGAGACCCAGGGTCTCAAGCTTGATGACGAGCTTGGAGGGTACTATGGTGTTAAATGCCGAGCTGTAGTCGATGAACAGCATTCTCACATAGGTATTCCTCTTGTCCAGGTGGGTTAGGGCAGTGTGGTTGAGATTGCATCGTCTGTGGACCTATTTGGGCGGTAAGCAAATTGGAGTGGGTCTAGGGTGTCAGGTAGGGTGGAGGTGATATGGTCCTTGACTAGTCTCTCAAAGCACTTCATGATGACGGAAGTGAGTGCTACGGCGGTAGTCGTTTAGCTCAGTTACCTTAGCTTTCTTGGGAACAGGAACAATGGTGGCCCTCTTGAAGCATGTGGGAACAGCAGACTGGGATAGGGATTGATTGAATATGTGCGTAAACACACCAGCCAGCTGGTCTGCGCATGCTCTGAGGGTGCGGCTGGGGATGCCGTCTGGGCCTGCAGCCTTGCGAGGGTTAACACATTTAAATGTTTTACTCACCTCGGCTGCAGGGAAGGAGAGGCCGCATGTTTTGGTTGCAGGCCGTGTCAGTGGCACTGTATTGTCTTCAAAGCGGGCAAAAAAGTTATTTAGTCTGCCTGGGAGCAAGACATCCGGGTCCGTGACGGGGCTGGTTTTCTTTTTGTAATCCGTGATTGACTGTAGACCTTGCCACATACCTCTTGTGTCTGAACCGTTGAATTGAGATTCTACTTTGTCTCTATACTGACGCTTAGCTTGTTTGATTGCCTTGCGGAGGGAATAGCTACGCTGTTTGTATTCGGTCATATTTCTGGTCACCTTGCCCTGATTAAAAGCAGTGGTTCACGCTTTCAGTTTCACACGAATGCTGCCATCAATCCACGGTTTTCTGGTTTGGGAATGTTTTAATCGTTGCTATGGGAACGACATCTTCAACGCACGTTCTAATGAACTCACACACCGAATCAGCGTATTCGTCAATGTTGTTGTCTGACGCAACACGAAACATATCCCAGTCCACGTGATGGAAGCAGTCTTGGAGTGTGGAATCAGATTGGTCCGACCAGCGTTGAACAGACCTCAGCGTGGGAGCTTCTTGTTTTAGTTTCTGTCTGTAGGCAGGGATCAACAAAATGGAGTTGTGGTCAGCTTTTCCGAAAGGAGGGCGGGGCAGGGCCTTATATGCGTCGCGGAAGATAGAATAGCAGTGATCCAAGGTTTTGCCAGCCCTGGTTGCGCAATCCATATGCTGATACAATTTAGGGAGTCTTGTTTTCAGATTAGCCTTGTTAAAATCCCCAGCTACAATGAATGCAGCCTCAGGATGTATGGATTCCAGTTTGCAAAGAGTCAAATAAAGTTCGTTCAGAGCCATCGATGTGTCTGCTTGGGGGGAATATATACGGCTGTGATTATAATCGAAGAGAATTCCCTTGGTAGATAATGCGGTCGACATTTGATTGTGAGGAATTCTAAATCAGGTGAACAGAAGGACTTGAGTTCCTGTATGCTTTTGTGACCACACCACGTCTCGTTAGCCATAAGGCATACGCCCCCGCATTGGTTCTGACGTTTTTTCTTCGAATAACCTGCAAAAAAGTGGATATCGCACTGGGCTGTGCATTAAAGAAAATGGTTAAACTAATGGAGAGAAGAAATGTAAAGATCAAAGCTGTGAATTAAATTACAGGTCGGCAGCGATACCTTTACCTGCTGCTTCCTCGACACCTGCCGCTCAGACATTAGGTTGGAGGCAAGAAGCGCCCCGAGGAGCCATGTCCGGACGATCGTACTCCTCCACCGACCCAAAAGCAGATCATAGGACATACCTATGGGCACGTTGTAATGAGAGGAAACAGCTTGTGCACGATAAGTAGTAGAGTGAACTCAGTTTTCCTTTGTCAGAAGTCCCCCCCTATCACTCTCAACGTCAAGTAGGCTAAACTTTAAGGGATTCCCATCATTTGTAATGTGAATCCACTTATGGTGACATATATCGCTTATAATGTGCAACTACAGCCATTTGGGTGCTGATGGGAACGGATTCAGTACTCTCCATCAGCCACTGATGTCAGTTTTGTCATCTGTCGGTTGAAGATAATATGCACAAGGATCGTATCAGTTCATCCTCTTCTAGACTAGTGCTGTAACAGTTCATCTTTCCTTAGGTTTTAAAGTGGGTCAAACATGACAGCTGGATGGCAGTCCTGTCAGTCATTGGTCTTGTTCTGAGAAAATGAAATTGTTGAAACTAACACTCATCCAGGGAATATCAAAACAACCTCAGGACTAATCCCAAACCCCTGCAGGGCAGGCCATGGTCTGACACACTCATTTACCCACTAGCCATATGATTGCATATTTTGTTTCATTATCTGGTCACTAGATTATAGCATCATTATGTCGGCACACACACAGCAAAACCCCGGGGTGCTACTTTGGTTTTAGAAGTGGGGGGGAATATAAACATATTTTGTAAATGATCATTTAGGATGAACACTCCAAACAGCCTACCCGATTGCTCGGAGGCTTCCGCATGGGCCTAAAGTACAACGTTGCCTCGTTTTGTGTCACATTGCAATTATAAAACGGGGGGGGACATGTCCCCAGTGAAAGTTGCGCTCCTGGCAAAACCCTCACTATAAAGACATAAGAAGGGTCTTGATACTCTAGGGGGAGAGATAGACTCGAGAATGAGGTTACCAGTTAGATATGGTAAATCTATCATGTTGACGGCTTACCCCATATGACTTCCCTGTAATCTTGTTGTTGCTTGCCTAAACTTTGTTCTTTGCTTCAGGTACATAGTCATTGTGCACTCCGGCTGGCAGCACCTCAAACTGATTAGTACCGAAAATGTAAGTCCTTAAATCGTATAAAGCTGTAGTTATGTTATTTTTTTGGCACTGAGCAAATTTCAGGTCTTTGAAAATTCTGTGCAACTTCCAGAGCACGTTGACTGTAAACACTGAGGCTGTACCTGCTTTAAGTTACAGTTTTGACAGTGGCCAGGTAGGCTAATGTAGCTATTTGATCATAATGTAGACCTACCATCAAAAACAATAACTGGGCTAATAACTCACTAACTAGCAAATGGTATGAACAAAATGTGCACATGTTGCTACATGCGGCTCTTGCTTTCTTCTAAAAAACAACCACAGCTGTAAACACAGTCCAGTTCAAAGTAAATGGCACAGATCCATATATGGCAATGGTCTATTTACATTTATACAAATGGTGTGACTAATCCTGATTGCTGATTGGTTAAAACTGCATTCCAGCCGGTGTCTATTCCACAAGTTATCACCGACTAAATATATGATGTTAAAATGTCTATTTACTCTGTTCCATCTGACTGCGCAATCCCCTGTCTCATCAGCTCAGCCAGGCACTTTATAAACGTTGATCTCCACTATAAAAAGCAGCTAAACATTATCTCACATTTCTTCTAACATTTAGTTTTCAATAGCTGAGATTTATATAAACCTTGCTGTCTGTCTCTCCGAAATTCGCTACATTGTTTCAATATTCAAATTTGATCTCCAGCTGTCCCATAGTAATGAACATGTTGGGAGTCGGGACAAGTCAAATCAAATTTTATTTGTCACATACACATGGTAAGCAGATGTTAATGCAAGTGTAGCGAAATTCTTGTGCTTCTAGTTCCGACCATGCAGTAATACCTAACAAGTAATCTAACAGGCAGGCAGGCAGGCAGGCAGCGTTTCTCAGACAGTAAATATCATGAATCAGCTGGCATAATTTTTATGGATATATTCAAAGAAATGTCAAATGAATCAAAGTGCAGCTAGTTTGCAGTCTTTCCAGCTTCAGTTTGAAGATATTATGTTAGCTGAGGTGTTGGTTAGCTCCAACAGTGTTCTGACGAGTGAGAACATTTTGTATGCCAGGCGAAATCGTGCCTCATTAGCTCATTGTTATGCATGTATCCAAACAAATGTCACTAGAAAACAGTTTATGCAAATGCAGCTACTTTGATGTTATTCTGGCTGCACTTTTTGACGTGACTGTAAATTAGCCGTAGTTGGCTAGCAAGCAAGGGAGAAGAATGTTGCCAGTCTTTATGGCAATGGAACATTTAGAACGAATGACTAACACACATACATAGAGGCAGAACAAAAGACTGAACGACTGGGTCAAGTCTCTGGCAACCGAACTGATAGAACGAACGACGAGCTTGCTTGGGTAGCAACCTTAGATTTGTGCCGCGACTATATCTTGTGGAAGGATGAAATAGTATGAATAAATTAACCAAAATCTTTTTAATGAAAATATGTTAATCATTATTTGAAAATGTTGGTAACCCGTTGTATAAAAGTGATAAGGCTTCTTGGTATAAACATTATAATGCCCTCGAAGCACGGACGATATATTGGCACGGTTTGCTGCTAACAACACCCTTGCCAAGGGTCCTTCAAACAGCGGTTTCGAGGGCATTATTATTTAAATAGGGCTACTGCAGCTCTGATTGGTTATGCCGCACGGTACTATAGGGCTGTCGTGCGCAATAGAATCATACTCCGAAGCATTCTGCTTACAACAAAATCTCTTGCATAGTTTGTTTTGGTATGTTGCATTGAAAGTGGCTAATATTGTGTTGATTCAATAACAATTACCACAGTAAAGGGAAACGTTGAAAGTCTTAACTAAGGGGGAAAACTCTAAATAGTTGAGTGAAGTTCAATCTGGTGCCTGATATTTCTTCTGCGCTCTGTGCGGCATTCACGAGGATTTGCATGGCAGTCTCGGGGCTACTGCGCACCCACGCAGGTTAGAAGGAACTTTTTTTGTGTACTTGTACCCCTTTTTCGTGATATCCAATTTGTAGTACAGTCTTGTCCCATCGCTGCAACTCCCGTATGGAATCGGGAGTGGGAAGGTTGAGAGCCAAGCGTCCTCCGTAACACGACCCTACCAAGCCGCACCGCTTCTTGACACACTGCTCGCTTAAACCGGAAGCCAGCTGCACCAATGTGTCGGAGGAAATACCATACAACTGTCGACCAAAGTCAGCTTGTCACGGTCGGCTGTGACACAGACTGGGATCGAACCCGGGGCTGTAGTGACGCCTCAAGCACTGCGATGCAGTGCCTTAGACCCTGTGTCACTCTGGAGGCCCAGAAGGAACATTGGTTATGTAATCTCTGATGCTGACTGAGATATCCAAAACACAGTATCAGTCTACTATGTTGTCTCTCTAATATGTCTCTGTGCTGTCTCTCCCCAGACCTGATCCCACCAGATGTGTGTGTAACTTGCTCAACACCTCCACTATTTATGCAAACAGTGGGGTCAGCCTGGCTGAGGTGGACATCTGGGTTTGACTATGACTACACCATGGCCTTCTACTACAACGCTCTCAACAACATGATCTACAACACTGCCAGACTTCCTCATCGAGCACGACAAGGTTTGTGTGCTCTAACTAAACTGCCAATACACTAACACATACTGATCATTTTCTGCTCTTGTTTGACAGTATCCTGAAGGTATCCGCCTATATTACTACATCCCAAACTTCACTGCACGGGGTCTTCACTATGATATTCAAAAGGTAAACATCATACAGCAATTATGCCTCTCTAATACATCGCTCTGCCCTTATTTAAACATATCATCTCAAGGTACCATGGGTTTACAGTACTGTTTTGTCCTCCCCATGGTCTCCTGATGAAGATAGATGCTTTCCATTACATTCAGCTGGGGACTGTGTATCACTGAGTTCTGTTTATGGGTAGGTGAATAACACTCTGCAATGTATGGGTCAGTCAGTGTACTAAACATATAAATATAATGAATATAACATGCTTGAAACTCTAACCCTGGCAATAACTCATGGGTACACTCACAATGGCTGCCTGGTATTGTGATGGAATAATTTCTAGGGTATTTTGGAATGTTCTATAAACTGATGCTGGGTTGCCATGCTAATAAAGTAGAATGTTCATTCAAATAATGCTAACTGATGTGGCTCATGTAATGGAATGTATTTTTTGTAATGTCAGTTGAGTTGACTCTACAAATCACAGCACAGATTGAAGGGTACACTTATGAGAATGGTGGACTGAATTTTCTGGACTTTACTACTTTAAATAATACTTTTAAGATCAATTGGATAAAACAATTCATAAGAAGACCCACTTCTATCTGGAATTTTATTCCTCATCATGTCTTCTCTACTTTTGGTGGCCTTAACTTCATGTTGTTTTGCAATTATAATATTGACAAAATTCCAGTGAAATTTTCTGCTTTTCATCGCCAGGTTTTCTTGTCATGGTCCTTCATTTGGTCATGGCCCTCACTGCAAATCTACCATTCCAGTGTTTTACTTGCTATATTGTATTTACTTTGCCACCATGGCCTTTTTTTGCCTTTACCTCCCTTATCTCACCTCATTTGCTCACATCGTATATAGACTTGTTTATACTGTATTATTGACTGTATGTTTGTTTTACTCCATGTGTAACTCTGTAGTTGTATGTGTCGAACTGCTTTGCTTTATCTTGGCCAGGTCGCAATTGTAAATGAGAACTTGTTCTCAACTTGCCTATCTGGTTAAATAAAGGTGAAATAAATAAAATAAAAAATGTATAAACACCATTTTTTTACCACACAGATATTATATATGGAATAATCGGGATATATTGTTTAAAAATACTTCTTTGTTTTTAGAATATTGGTTCTGAAATAATATCCTATTGGTGAGCCAACTGGTAAATGCAGAGGGTCTTTTACTCAGTTTTAAGGAATTCTTATCACTTTACAAGGTCCCTCTAACGCCTAAAGATTTTGCAATTGTTTTAGATGCCATTCCCTCAGGTGTTGCTCTGTTATTCAGGAACGTGTCAAGACCTGACCCTCAGAGCCTACCTTCTATTGACCCTGTTGACTCATCAGTAGAAAAGATTTGTTACTCTTTTGGTCCATTCAACAAAAGAGCGATACAAACCTTGTTTCAGCAGGATGTTGTATCTATTTATGTCATGTATTATTGGAATGGATTTATTGATAATATGTGTTGGAAAAAAGTTTGGATGTTGCCACACACATTGTTAACAAAATGAAGGAAGTTTCCTTTAAAATTATTCATAAATATTATCCTGCCAGCCACTATATGAAGAAGTTTAAGGAAAACATCAACACAAATTGCTCCTTTTGTAATGAGCACCCAGAAATAGTGTTGCATCTTTTTTGGCATTGTATTCATGTAAGAAAACTGTGGCAAGAAATCAGTAGATATATAATTGAACACATTTATGAAGATTTTACACTATTGTGGAGAGATGTACTGCTTGGATTCTTTACATACGATAGAAATAAGCTGAAACATTTTTATGTAATTAATTTCATTATTCTTTTGGCCAAATTTCATATACACAAATGTACATTTACAAAAAAACAAACACATTTTCTTACCCTACAAAAATAAATTGAACTGTATTTTAAGACAGTTCAATACTCTACTAATAAAAAAGAACTTGCACAATTGGTGGCTGACTAAATACTTTTTTGCCCCACTGTATATACTTGTGCTCCCTCATGTACTTTCTGTATTGATTTGTTGTTAATAAAATAAAAAAAGCACAGATTGAAGGGTACACTTCCTGCTTTCCTTCCTGGCATGGGTCTAGGTCAAAAATATACAGGTTTGGCTCCAGCACTGTTGCTAACTGCCAGCGCTGTTGCTAACAAGCATAGCTGGTCCCATTTGTTGCAAAGAGTATTGGGATATTATAATTTTGTTCTCTTAACCTTTGTCATCTTAAACCTAGGCATGGGTACACTCAAAATGGATGCCAGTCCAACAATTATGCCATCATTGACTTGAATGGAGACCCTTTCAATTCTATGCCTCTAGACCAATTTTCACTGATGAATGTGTCTGTTTTTTATGACTGTTTTTTTTCTGCTTGCATTTTGTATTTATATTTTGATGTGTGTATTTTCTGTTATTTATGTAGTTCAGGGCTCATTTGTAAAATAGACCTTGGTCTCAGTATGACTTCCTGATAAAATTAAGGTAAAAAAAAAATATATATATATATATATTTTAGGTAGAATATATATATGTATATATATATGCCAAGTGTGCAAAATATATATTATATATATATATATATTCTACCTGTCAAAAGTTTGGAAACACTTACTCATTCAAGGGTTTTTCTTTCTTTTGACTATTTTCTACATTGTAGAATATTAGTGAAGACGTCAAAACTATGAAAGAACAAAGAACAGTAACCAAAAAAAACCAAATCAAAATATATCTTCGAAGTAGCCACTCGTTGCCTTGATGACAACTTTGCACACTCTTGGCATTCTCTCAACCAGCTTCATGAGGTAGTTACCTGGAATGCATTTTAATTAACAAGTGTGCCTTGTTAAAAGTTAATTTAGGGACTTTCTTTCCTTCTTGTTTTGACAAGGTAGGAGTGGTATACAGAAGATATCCCTATTTGGTAAAAGACAAAGTCCATATTATGGCAAGAACAACTCAAATAATCAAAGAGAAACAACAGTCCATCAATACTTTAAGACATGAAGGTCAGTCAATCCGGAAAATCTCAAGAACTTTAAAAAGTTCTTCAAGTGCAGTCGCAAAATCCATCAAGTGCCATGATGAAACTGGCTCTCACGAGGACCGCCACAGGAAAGGAAGACCCAGAGTTACCTCTGCGGCAGAGAATAAGTTTATTAGAGTTACCAGCCTCAGAAATTGAAGCCCAAATAAATGCTTCACAGAGTTCAAGTAACAGACACATCTCAACATCAACTGTTCAAGCAGACTGTGTGAATCAGGCCTTCATGGTCAAATTGCTGCCAAGAAACCACAACTAAAGGACAGCAATAAGAATAAGAGACTTGCTTGGGCCAAGAAACATGAGCAATGGACATTAGACTGGTGGAAATCTGTCATTTGGTCTGATTAGTTCAAATTTGTGATTTTTGGTTCCGAACGCTGTGTCTTTGTGAGACGCAGAGTAGCTGAACGGATAATCTCTGCATGTGTAGGTCCCACTGTGAAGCATGGAGGAGGATGTGTGAGGGTGCTTTACTGATGACAATGTCAGTGATTTATTTAGAATTCAAGGCACACAACCAGCATGGCTACCACAGCATTCTGCAGCGATACGCCATTCCATCTGGTTTGTGCTTAGTCCCGCTATCATTGGTTTTTCAAAAGGACAATGACCCAACACACCTCCAGGCTGTCTAACGGCTATTTGACCAAGAAGGAGAGTGATAGTTTGCTGCATCAGATTACCTGGCCTCCACAATCACCCAACCTCAACCCAATTGAGATGGTTTGGGATTAGTTGGACTGCAGAGTGAAGGAAAAGCAGCCATCAAGGTCTCAGCATATGTGCGAACTCCTTCAAGACTGTTGGAAAAGCATTCCAGGTGAAGCTGGTTGAGATAATGCCAAGATTGTGCAAAGCTGTCATCAAGGCAAAGGGTGGCTACTTTGAAGAATCTCAAATATAAAATATATTTTGATTTGTTTAACACTTATTTTGGTTACTACATGATGTCTTCACTATTATTCTACAATGTAGAATATAGTAAAAATAAAGAAAACCCTGTAATGAGTGGGTGTGTCCAAACTTTTGATTGGTACTGTATATTTGTTTGGTACTAAAACTGTGTTGACCCTGTAGGGGGCTGAACCCAGTTCCAGATGAGGTCCTGAGGCTCTGTGGGGCTACCCACCATGTCCCCCTACACCAGTTCTGCGAATTCTATGGACAGACTACATAAACATAAATGGTACTGTAGATCATTCATTTATTTTATTTATTTATTTTACCTTTATTTAACCAGGTAGGCAAGTTGATAACAAGTTCTCATTTACAATTGCGACCTGGCCAAGATAAAGCAAAGCAGTTCGACAGATACAACGACACAGAGTTACACATGGAGTAAAACAAGCATACAGTCAATAATACAGTATAAACAAGTCTATATACAATGTGAGCAAATGAGGTGAGAAGGGAGGTAAAGGCAAAAAGGCCATGGTGGCAAAGTAAATACAATATAGCAAGTAAAACACTGGAATGGTAGTTTTGCAATGGAAGAATGTGCAAAGTAGAAATAAAAATAATGGGGTGCAAAGGAGCAAAATAAATAAATAAATAAAAATTAAATACAGTTGGGAAAGAGGTAGTTCTTTGGGCTAAATTATAGGTGGGCTATGTACAGGTGCAGTAATCTGCGAGCTGCTCTGACAGTTGGTGCTTAAAGCTAGTGAGGAGATGTGTTTCCAGTTTCAGAGATTTTTGTAGTTCGTTCCAGTCATTGGCAGCAGAGAACTGGAAGGAGAGGCGGCCAAAGAAAGAATTGGTTTTGGGGGTGACTAGAGAGATATACCTGCTGGAGCGTGTGCTACAGGTGGGAGATGCTATGGTGACCAGCGAGCTGAGATAAGGGGGACTTTACCTAGCAGGGTCTTGTAGATGACATGGAGCCAGTGGGTTTGGCGACGAGTATGAAGCGAGGGCCAGCCAACGAGAGCGTACAGGTCGCAATGGTGGGTAGTATATGGGGCTTTGGTGACAAAACGGATTGCACTGTGATAGACTGCATCCAATTTGTTGAGTAGGGTATTGGAGGCTATTTTGTAAATGACATCGCCAAAGTCGAGGATTGGTAGGATGGTCAGTTTTACAAGGGTATGTTTGGCAGCATGAGTGAAGGATGCTTTGTTGCGAAATAGGAAGCCAATTCTAGATTTAACTTTGGATTGGAGATGTTTGATATGGGTCTGGAAGGAGAGTTTATAGTCTAACCAGACACCTAAGTATTTGTAGTTGTCCACGTATTCTAAGTCAGAGCTGTCCAGAGTAGTGATGTTGGACAGGCGGTTAGGTGCAGGTAGCGATCGGTTGAAGAGCATGCATTTAGTTTTACTTGTATTTAAGAGCAATTGGAGGCCACGGAAGGAGAGTTGTATGGCATTGAAGCTTGCCTGGAGTGTTGTTAACACAGTGTCCAAAGAAGGGCCGGAAGTATACAGAATGGTGTCGTCTGCGTAGAGGTGGATCAGAGACTCACCAGCAGCAAGAGCGACCTCATTGATGTATACAGAGAAGAGAGTCGGTCCAAGAATTGAACCCTGTGGCACCCCCATAGAGACTGCCAGAGGTCCGGACAGCAGACCCTCCGATTTGACACACTGAACTCTATCAGAGAAGTAGTTGGTGAACCAGGCGAGGCAATCATTTGAGAAACCAAGGCTGTCGAGTCTGCCGATGAGGATGTGGTGATTGACAGAGTCGAAAGCCTTGGCCAGATCAATGAATACGGCTGCACAGTAATGTTTCTTATCGATGGCGGTTAAGATATCATTTAGGACCTTGAGCGTGGCTGAGGTGCACCCATGACCAGCTCTGAAACCAGATTGCATAGCAGAGAAGGTATGGTGAGATTCGAAATGGTCGGTAATCTGTTTGTTGACTTGGCTTTCGAAGACCTTAGAAAGGCATGGTAGGATAGATATAGGTCTGTAGCAGTTTGGGTCAAGAGTGTCCCCCCTTTGAAGAGGGGGATGACCGCAGCTGCTTTCCAATCTTTGGGAATCTCAGACGACACGAAAGAGAGGTTGAACAGGCTAGTAATAGGGGTGGCAACAATTTCGGCAGATAATTTTAGAAAGAAAGGGTCCAGATTGTCTAGCCCGGCTGATTTGTAGGGGTCCAGATTTTGCAGCTCTTTCAGAACATCAGCTGAATGGATTTCAAATCAAATCAAATCAAATTTTATTTGTCACATACACATGGTTAGCAGATGTTAATGCGAGTGTAGCGAAATGCTTGTGCTTCTAGTTCCGACAATGCAGTAATAACGAGCAAGTAATCTAACTAACAATTCCAAAAAAACTACTGTCATACACAGTGTAAGGGGATAAAGAATATGTACATAAGGATATATGAATGAGTGATGGTACAGAGCAGCATAGGCAAGATACAGTAGATGATATCGAGTACAGTATATACATATGAGATAAGTATGTAAACCAAGTGGCATAGTTAAAGTGGCTAGTGATACATGTATTACATAAGGATGCAGTCGATGATATAGAGTACAGTATCAACGTATGCATATGAGATGAACAATGTAGGGTAAGTAACATTATATAAGGTAGCATTGTTTAAAGTGGCTAGTGATATATTTGGGTTTGGGAGAAGGAGAAATGGGGAAGGCTTGGGCGAGTTGCTGTTGGGGGTGCAGTGCTGTTGACCGGGGTAGGAGTAGCCAGGTGGAAAGCATGGCCAGCCGTAGAAAAATGCTTATTGAAATTCTCAATTATGGTGGATTTATCAGTGGTGACAGTGTTTCCTATCTTCAGTGCAGTGGGCAGCTGGGAGGAGGTGTTCTTATTCTCCATGGACTTTACAGTGTCCCAGAACTTTTTTAGTTAGTGTTGCAGGAAGCAAATTTCTGCTTGAAAAAGCTAGCCTTGGCTTTTCTAACTGCCTGTGTATAATGGTTTCTAGCTTCCCTGAACAGCTGCATATCACGGGGCTGTTCGATGCTAATGCAGAACGCCATAGGATGTTTTTGTGTTGGTTAAGGGCAGTCAGGTCTGTGGAGAACCAAGGGCTATATCTGTTCCTGGTTCTAAATTTCTTGAATGGGGCATGTTTATTTAAGATGGTTAGGAAGGCATTTAAAAAAAATATCCAGGCATCCTCTACTGACGGGATGAGATCAATATCCTTCCAGGATACCCCGGCCAGGTCGATTAGAAAGGCCTGCTCGCAAAAGTGTTTCAGGGAGCGTTTTACAGTGATGAGTGGAGGTCGTTTGACCGCTGACCCATTACAGATGCAGACAATGAGGCAGTGATCGCTGAGATCTTGGTTGAAGACAGCAGAGGTGTATTTAGAGGGGAAGTTGGTTACGATGATATCTATGAGGGTGCCCGTGTTTAAGGCTTTGGGGAGGTACCTGGTATGTTCATTGATAATTTGTGTGAGATTGAGGGCATCAAGTTTAGATTGTAGGATGGCTGGGGTGTTAAGCATGTTCCAGTTTAGGTCGCCTAGCAGCACGAACTCTGAAGATAGATGGGGGGCAATCAGTTCACATATGGTGTCCAGAGCACAGCTGGGGGCAGAGGGTGGTCTATAGCAGGCGGCAACGGTGAGAGACTTGTTTTTAGAGAGGTGGATTTTTAAAAGTAGAAGTTCAAATTGTTTGGGTACAGACCTGGATAGTAGGACAGAACTCTGCAGGCTATCTTTGCAGTAGATTGCAACACCGCCCCCTTTGGCAGTTCTATCTTGTCTGAAAATGTTGTAGTTTGGAATTAAAATTTCTGAATTTTTGGTGGTCTTCCTAAACCAGGATTCAGACACAGCTAGAACATCCGGGTTGGCAGAGTGTGCTAAAGCAGTGAATAGAACAAACTTAGGGAGGAGGCTTCTAATGTTAACATGCATGAAACCAAGGCTATTACGGTTACAGAAGTCGTCAAAAGAGAGGGCCTGGGGAATAGGAGTGGAGCTAGGCACTGCAGGGCCTGGATTCACCTCTACATCGCCAGAGGAACATAGGAGGAGTAGAATAAGGGTACGGCTAAAAGCTATGAGAATTGGTCGTCTAGAACGTCTGGAACATAGAGTAAAAGGAGGTTTCTGGGGGCGGTAAAATAGCATCAAGGTATAATGTACAGACAAAGGTATGGTAGGATGTGAATACAGTGGAGGTAAACCTAGGTATTGAGTGATGAAGAGAGAGATATTGTCTCTAGAAACATCATTGAAACCAGGAGATGTCATTGCATGTGTGGGTGGTGGAACTAATAGGTTGGATAAGGTATAGTGAGCAGGACTAGAGGCTCTACAGTGAAATAAGCCAATAAACACTAACCAGAACAGCAATGGACAAGACATATTGACATTAAGGAGAGGCATGCTTAGTCGAGTGATCAAAAGGGTCCAGTGAGTGGAGAGGTTGGTTGGGGGTCACGGCGATTTAGACAGCTAGCCAGGCCATCGGTAGCAAGCTAGCATAGGATGGAGGTCTGTTGTTAGCCACCTCTTGCGTTCCGTCAGTAGATTAGTGGGGTTCCGTGTGGTAGAGGGGATTAATCCAAATCACACAACAACAACAAAAATAAAAACAATAGATATAGTTATAGAGGCCCAAGAAGAAAACATAATAATAATAAAAATAAATAAATTGTCCGATTGTCTATTCAGATAGCAGCCGGTAAGACAGCTAACGGTTAGCAGGCCGCAGATGGGCGTTCAGGTAACGTCGCGACGGAGGAGCCAGCCGGATCTCCTTCGGGTAGATAACGTCGGCAGTCCAGTTGTGAAGGCCCGGTGGGGCTCCACGTAGGCAGTAAAACGGGTCCGGATAGGTGACTGCAGCCCAGGAGTGATTGATGGAACTCAGGAGTGATTGCAGAGCTGGCTAGCTCCGGAATAATTGATGTTTGCTCCGGAATCGACGAAGGCCGATAGTCACACGGATAGCAGCTAGCTAGCTGTGAGATCCGGGTATGAATGTCCAGAGAGCAGTCGAAATCCAGGGACATGGAGAGAAAAATTGGTCCGGTATGTTCCGTTCCGAGCCGCGCTGCGCCCGTACAGAACTGGCGATAGATTTTCGAGCTAAAGGATAGCTGATGACCACAAACCGTGGTTAGCTGAATACTAACGATTTGCCAGTAAAGAAGCTAACTAGCTTCTGATTAGCTTCTGATTAGCTTCTGGCTAGTTTCAGGCTAGCTTCTTGGAGTTTCTGGCTAGCTTCTTGGAGGATTACAGATTTGAGGTAAATAATACTTTTTTATAAATATAAATTGGTGAGGCGGGTTGCAGGAGAGTGTTTTGAAGATGAGTTGATGGAAAATAAAAATAAAATGTATGTGAAAAAAGTTGTAAATATATATATATACAGGACACGACAAGACGAGGACAAAAGACGTCTGAACTGCTATGCCACCTTGGAGAGATGTCACATCGATACATCGGGATGCGTGAGGTAATGTGCTTTGGACAAATCACAATTTCACAGGTGTTAGCATCTTGAATTCTGGAAGGTTAGGCGACATTTGGAACATGGACTTTCCCGTAACTTGCAAATTGAGTGAGTGGAGCACTTTGTTCCAGCAGGGAGGTTTTGTTCATCAGGTTCAGTCTGTAAGACCTGGGGCTTTGATGTTTTCACTCAGGTTCACATTCATCTATGTCTATTGAATGCCTCCCTGTGGAGGAAGCACAACATGCTTCCCCTGCCTCCTAATCTTCCATCTCAAACATACTGTATTCCCGCTACCCACAATCCTCTGGGTCTGGTACTGGGCTCCCTGGCTTCATAAATTAGGGATTAGCTCTGTGTACAGGCCTCGCTCACTGTGGGCACTGGTTTCATTTTTTCCTCCTTGGAAAGAGAGTGGTTCCAGACATGGTCCTTCATTAGAGCTAGAAGCACCGGGTGGTAATATCATGTTTAGAAATAAGTATTTTATATCCATTTTGTAACTGCATTTCTTGTTAATCACACCCAATTTTAGAGCCATTGTAATATGTTGACGAGTGTGTTTATAACCATACAAAACTGAGGGTTTATAAGTGAGTTTATAAGCATACAGTAAGTAGTTGACTTGTAATTGTCCATAGGATCTCAAAGTGAAGCAGTTCATGAACATCTTCTCCATCCCAGAGATGACCCTCCTGGCTGTGGCCAATGATTTCTTCATCTCCAACGACATTGAGTACGATCCTGAGCACCTCATCAAAGATGTCTCAGTGAGTGTCTCAGCACAATGCCTGTTTCTCATGTCATTTCTCACCCCGTGTAATGTTCTTTCACTCCCTCTTGCTGGTTTTATAAACCCTCTGCCCGGTTCATTTGACCATTTGGGCACAGTGGGGATGTTCACCAGCAGGTTCAGCTGTCTGTCCACCTAGAGAGAGGTTGCCAGGGACTCAGATGTGTGGACTCTGGAACAATAGCAGTTCTCATTCCACACTGGGGTGAAAGGGTTTAGGATACAGTTTGTCCCGCTCAGATTCACTTTGTCTGCCAGAGAAAGATGAGATCTAGCTCTCTATATCCTCCCTCATCAATTAGACTGGGTCGGAGTAGAGAGCGTGATATTCAAAACCTGAGTATAAGCATGTTGAATTGATAATTTTCTATGAGTACATGCTATAGCTGAATTTAAGTATATTTATGTGCACTTACTGTTTGTGCTCCTTAAAGGCATATGGAAACATTGATGTTTTTATTGATGTTTTTATCCTCAGGAAGCCATTGGAATGGTTCACATCAAAGGTTACATGTACAAATGGATCATGCAAGATCTGGGTGAGCAATGTTGGATTCTATTTGTGATGTCCAGTCAAACAACTTTTCTTTTTTACGCCTGCAAAATGTAAAAGTTTGAATTGTTGTCGTTGTTGTGTACATTTCCCTCGTCTTCCCCCCTCCATAGAGAAGTACATTCTGCGAGGGGACGAGCCTTATGCTTTTCTGCAATGCCTGATCAGCCACGGGAAGGAAGTGTTCCTCATGAGGATGAAGACTCAGGGTCATATGTTGGTTTGGATGACATATTGATTTGATGTTAAATTGACCATAATTAGGATAGATCATTAAAGAGGATGAGTAATTCTCCTCATGTCAACCACTTATTTTGCATAAATACCGAACATGATTGATAGCGGAAGCACAAACCCTGAAGTATCATTCAGCCAGAACAGTATTGCTGAATGGGAAGAGTAAGCACGAGCATATGTCATTCACAGTGAGCACCGTGTATTTTGATGAATGGAACGAGACACTGCTCTTTTGCTTTCTCTGTAAGATTGGCCCAATTGCTATGGTTACTCTGATTGTAGGGATAAAGGCATGAGGTTCATGGTGGGGAAAGACTGGAGGGACTTCTTTGACAGGGTCATTGTTCAGGCAGACAAACCACACTTCTTCAATGACTGTGAAGTGAGTATGAAGTGTTTTTATGTGCCATGTTGTCATGTGTTTATTGGAACCATATTCAAATTGCTGTCCAATGTTGCCCCTCTCACAGACCATCTCACAGACCATCTCACAGACCATCTCACAGACCATCTCACAGACCTTTTAGACGCTTAGATGGAAATGAGGACCTCTAGTGGGACAAAATAAACAGTCTGTGGACAAATGACAGATCTACAAACAAGTCTGAACACCTTCACTATTAAACTACAATGCTTGTGACCTAATCCCCCCCATGAACATCATACAGAGACATTTGGTTGTTGTGTTCTGTATGACTTTCTGAGGCTGACAGGCTGGAGAGGGTCCAGTGTGCTCTACTTTGGGGACTGTCTCTATGTAACAGTATAACTTTAGTCCGTCCCATCGCCGGGCTCGAACCAGGGACCCTCTGCACACATCAACAACAGTCACCCACGAAGCATCGTTAACCATCGCTCCACAAAAGCCGCGGCCCTTGCAGAGCAAGGGGAACCACTACTTCAAGGTCTCAACGCAAGTGACGTCACCGATTGAAACACTATTTAGCGCGCACCACCGCTGACTAGCTAGCCGTTTCACATCCGTTACATCTATAGTGACTTAGCTGTGAGTGAATCTTTTATCTCACCATGTATATAGAGGCATGGAACACTAGTCACTTTAACAATGTTTACATACTGTTACTGTACAGTGCATTTCGGAATGTATTCAGACCCCTTGACTATTTCCATTTTTATTTTATTTTTTTACATTACAGCCCTATTAGAATATGGATTAAATCGTTTTTTCCCCCCTTGATCAATCTACACACAATAACCCATAGTGACAAAGCAAAAACAGGTTCTTAGAGTTGTTTGCAAAAAATTGTAAAAAATAAAATTGAAGTATCACATCGACATAACTATTCAGACCCTTTGGCATCGATAACAGCCTAGAGTATTCTTGGGTATGACGGTATAAGCTTGGCACACCTGTATTTGGGGAGTTTCTCCCATTCTTCTCTGCAGATTCTCTCAACCTCTGTCAGGTTGGATGGGGAGTGTCGCTGCATAGCTATTTTCAGGTCTCTCCAGAGATGTTCGATCGGGTTCAAGTCTGGCCTCTGGCTAGGACACTCAAGGACATTCAGAGACTTGTCCCAAAGCCACTCCTGCATTGTCTTGAATGTGTGCTTAGGGTTGTTGTCCTGTTGGAAGGTGAACCTTCGCCCCAGTCTGAAGTCCTGAGTGCTCTGGAGCAGGTTTTCATCAGCGATCTCTCTGTACTTTGCTCCATTCATCTTTCCCTCGATCCTGACTAGTCTCCCAGTCCCTGCCGCTGAAAAATATACCCATAGCATGATGCTGCCAGCACCATGCTTCACCGTAGTGATGTTGCCAGGTTTCCTTCAGACTTGACACTTGGCATTCAGGCCAAAGAGTTCAATATTGGTTTCATCAGACCAGAGAATCTAGTTTCTCATGGTCTGAGTCCTTTAGGTGCTTTTTGGTAAACTCCAAGCAGGCTGCCATGTGCCTTTTACTGAGGAGTGGCTTCCGTCTGGCCACTTTACTATAAGTTCCTGATTGGTGGAGTGCTGTAAAGATGGTTGTCCCTCTGGAAGGTTCTCTCATCTCCACAGAGAAACTCTGGAGCTCTGTCAGGGTGACCATTGGGTTCTTGGTCACTTCCCTGACCAAGGCCCTTCTCCCCCAATTGCTCAGTTTGCCCGGGTGGCCAGCTCTTGGAAGAGTCTTGGTGGTTCCAAACTTCTTCCATTTCAGAATGATGGGGGCCACGGTGTTCTTGGGGACCTTCAATGCTGCAGAAATATTTCATTCCCTTCCACAGATCTGTGCCTCGACACAATCCTGTCTCTACGAGCAATTCCTTCGACCTCATGGCTTGGTTTTTACTCTTACATGCACTGTGAACTGTAGGACCTTATATAGACAGGTCTGTGCCTTTCAAAATCATGTCCAATCAATTTAATTTACCACTGGTGGACTCCAAAAAAGTTGTCGAAACATCTCAAGGATGATCAATGGAAACGGGATGTACCTGTCTTTCTGTTTTTTATTTTTAATACATTTGCAAAAAATTCTAAAAAGCTATTTTGACTTTGTCATTATGGGGTATTGTGTGTAGGTTGATGAGGAAAACTATTTATTTAATGAATTTTAGAATAAGGCTGTAATGTAACAAAATGTGGAAAAATCAAGGGGTCTGAATACTTTCCGAATACAGTATTCTAGTCATGGTTTATCCTATATAATTAATACTGTACGCACATTTTCTATTAATGTACTGACCATACTGACATACTTTATATTCTGGACTCTGACATTGCTCATGCTTAAATTGCTTGTTCTGATATGGCTTGTTCTGATATTATACTTTTTAAACTTTTTGGATTATGTGTGTATTGTTTTTGCTAGATATTACTGCACTGTTGGAGCTAGAAATATAAGCATTTCGCTGCACCTGCGATAACATCTGCAAACTTTGATTTGATGGATGATTATAATGGTAAGCTACAGTAGGAACCAATGTACTAGACACATGTTGAAGTCATATGAACACAGTTATGAAACGTATGTTCATGCTGCATGCTGAGAGGTGAAACCCAAGACAGAAGCTAAGGGTGTATGCACATCAGTAAAATATGTTTAGTGAGATCTATTTCTCTTCATCAGATTTGGATGTGGTGTGGCCAAAGCCACATCCCTGCTTCATGAGTACAGCTATTAGAATACAGTAAATACCATCGTATATAGACAAACCAAATAAGGATAGCAATTCAAACTATACAGGGGCTTCTCATCTAAACCATATTGCACATAGTGTTGCACACTTGATTAATGCACTGATTCACAAATGTGTGGCTATTTTAAAAGCCTTTCATTTTCAATGTGGCTAACAGAATAAAAATGCTGTCTACTGGTGTTAAGGTCATTCTTGCAGGGACATGTGGTGTGGGAGAGCCTGTCTTTACACTGTACCACTCAGAGGGGGGTATGTGGTGTAGATGTCTCCCACACTACCTCTGGAAGGATCTGAATCTAGATCTGTCTCTTTACACAGTATCTCTCCTGGACCTAGTTTGTGTCGTCAGTGTAGTGTAAAGAGGCCCTAACTCTGGTGAACAAAATACTATTATATTTGATTCTATTCTTTCACTCACTAATTAAACCTTGGTACATACTGTCCTTCACATGACATTCTCCCTCTTCTAGGACCATGTCCCCTTTTTTCAGACTTAAGAACAAAGAACCTGTTCAACATGGCCTCCATCAGCTGTGTGCTAAATTACGACCTCTCCTATACCTTCTACCCCCTATGCATCCCTCTACAGCATGAGGTGCCCCTGTGGATGGACCAGATTTACAGTGGCTGCATGAAGACCCCTTTCCTAGAGGAGATGGCCCACATCTGCTGAGCCAACAATGGGTTGTCATTGCTGGGTTCTCAACATGGACATTCACAAAGCAGCCCACTAGAGGGCACTGTAGATCAGTATTATTCAGAGAACAAGCTTAGGTTATTGCTATTTCTGTAATTGAATACTGTGAGTAGTATCGTGGCCTATATAGGAGTTACTCTCTGGCAGATCTAAGTGAACCAATAATAGACATGAACTTCAGAAACCTTTAACTTAAACACCCTTTATTGTACATGTTAGTTATTAACTAATGGGTCATACACCCATCCCTGTGTGACTGGCAAACAAAATATCTGGTTGCATTTGATGACCAGCATGCAAAGACCGATGCAGCATGTGCCCATCATTGACACATGTCTATTTCGTGATGAAGACATAGCACGTACTGTATGTTAACAATGTATGTTCAAAATACTATAGCTGCTTTAAAGAAACTGTTTTTGTGCTTGTATACATTCAATAGAATATGGCTAAATTTAAACAATTTTGTCACTGTTGTAACGTTTTTCATTTGTCATGATGTTGTATGTGTAGCCTATTGATTGTTGACGGATCCAATTCAAGCTTTCATGTCCATAAAAATGTTATTGTGCATTGGAAGAACAAGAAGTTAGACAATCAAAATCTGTAAATCAAGAAATGTGTATGAACTTTTGAGGTAGGCATCTATTCAAATGGATTTGAGCGATCACATACAGTTATCTCCTAAAATAAAGGAAACACTTGAGTAAATGAGGGGTACAGAGTATATTTAACACAGGTGTGGTTCCCAAATTAATTAAGCAATTAACATCCCATCATGCTTATGGTCATGTATAAAAATGCCCAGTTTCCCGTTATTTTGTGTACCATGGCTAGAAGAAGTGATCCCAGGGACTTTGAAAGAGGGTCTCAAAGGGACATAGGGGGTTTAAAGTGTGTGTGTGTCTCAGTGACCAGATCTCAAACCAGTTGAACACTTATGGGAGATCCTGGAGCGACACCCGAGATAGAATTTTTCACCACCATCAACATAACACCAAATGATGGAATTTCCTTGTGGAAGAATGGAGTCACATCCCTCCAGTAGAGTTCCAGACATTGTAGAATCTATGCCAAGGCACATTGAAGCTATTATGTAGCCGATACACTGAAGGCACTTCAGTTTTTCCCAGATTATGCATTTTAAAATGTCATTATGGCTGACTGAGAAAAACCAACTGTTCCACTACCAAGAGCTGGCTCTCAACTGTTATTGAAGCTCCTAGTAGGTTATGTATGATAAGCTGAAGGCATTGACTATTTTGCACATTCTTCTTGAAAATGATTTCATTGGCTGATGGTTGCGCGTCGCTAGGCAGCAAGCACCTCATCATCATCATCCTGAGCAGAGTACCAGTGCACCTCAGCTGCTGCAGCCACACGAGACAGACGGAGCACCCAAACTCCTGTCAAAGAAAGAGGTAAGCAAAAAAACATGCATGTTTCATACTTATTTCAAGCGTTATTGCGTATTGAATCAGGGTTATTAGGCTACATGCTCGTTTTGAAAGTGTATTTGTAGTTAATACGGGCATGGGGCGTGAATTTGAAAGTGTATTTGTAGTTAATACGGGCATGGGGCTTGAATTTGAAAGTGTATTTGTAGTTAATACGGGCATGGGGCGGAATTTGAAAGTGAATTTGTAGTTAAACGGGCATGGGGCGTGAATTTGAAAGTGTATTTGTTAAGTTAATAGTGGGCATGGGGCGTGAATTTGAAAGTGTTTTTGTAGTTAATACGGGCATGGGGCGTGAATTTGAAAGTGTATTTGTAGTTAATACGGGCATGGGGCGTGAATTTGAAAGTGTATTTGTAGTTAATACAGGCATGGGGCGTGAATTTGAAATTGTTTTTGTAGTTAATACAGGCATGGGGCGTGAATTTGAAAGTGTTTTTGTAGTTAATACGGGCAGGGGGCGTGATTTTGAAAGTGTTTTTGTAGTTAATACAGGCATGGGGTGTGAATTTGAAAGTGTTTTTGTAGTTAATACAGGCAGGGGCGTGAATTTGAAAGTGTTTTTGTAGTTAATACGGGCATGGGGCGTGAATTTGAAAGTGTTTTTGTAGTTAATACGGGCATGGGGCGTGAATTTGAAAGTGTTTTTGTAGTTAATACAGGCATGGGGCGTGAATTTGAAAGTGTTTTTGTAGTTAATACGGGCATGGGGTGTGAATTTGAAAGTGTTTTTGTAGTTAATACAGGCATGGGGCGTGAATTTGAAAGTGTTTTTGTAGTTAATACAGGCATGGGGCGTGAATTTGAAAGTGTTTTTGTAGTTAATACAGGCATGGGGCGTGAATTTGAAAGTGTTTTTGTAGTTAATACAGGCATGGGGCGTGAATTTGAAAGTGTTTTTGTAGTTAATACAGGCATGGGGCGTGAATTTGAAAGTGTTTTTGTAGTTAATACGGGCATGGGGCGTGAATTTGAAAGTGTTTTTGTAGTTAATACAGGCATGGGGCGTGAATTTGAAATTGTTTTTGTAGTTAATACAGGCATGGGGCGTGAATTTGAAAGTGTTTTTGTAGTTAATACGGGCAGGGGGCGTGATTTTGAAAGTGTTTTTGTAGTTAATACAGGCATGGGGCGTGAATTTGAAAGTGTTTTTGTAGTTAATACAGGCATGGGGCGTGAATTTGAAAGTGTTTTTGTAGTTAATACGGGCATGGGGCGTGAATTTGAAAGTGTTTTTGTAGTTAATACGGGCATGGGGCGTGAATTTGAAAGTGTTTTTGTAGTTAATACAGGCATGGGGCGTGAATTTGAAAGTGTTTTTGTAGTTAATACGGGCATGGGGTGTGAATTTGAAAGTGTTTTTGTAGTTAATACAGGCATGGGGCGTGAATTTGAAAGTGTTTTTGTAGTTAATACAGGCATGGGGCGTGAATTTGAAAGTGTTTTTGTAGTTAATACAGGCATGGGGCGTGAATTTGAAAGTGTTTTTGTAGTTAATACGGGCATGGGGCGTGAATTTGAAAGTGTTTTTGTAGTTAATACAGGCATGGGGCGTGAATTTGAAAGTGTTTTTGTAGTTAATACAGGCATGGGGCATGAATTTGAAAGTGTTTTTGTAGTTAATACGGGCATGGGGCGTGAATTTGAAAGTGTTTTTGTAGTTAATACAGGCATGGGGCGTGAATTTGAAAGTGTTTTTGTAGTTAATACGGGCAGGGGGCATGAATTTGAAAGTGTTTTTGTAGTTAATACGGGCAGGGGGCGTGAATTTGAAAGTGAACATGTTTGACCATCGAAACAGATTGTTTAGTGCACCTTTTTCCCCCAATTGTTTTCACTTGTTAAACATTTTACAGAATGTAAGTTTAGTTTGAGAAGGGCCCACTGTCGGGCTTTGTCTAATACTAAGGGCGTTGGTTTTATGATTTTAGAATTCATTTTTATAAGGAGTTGTCACTCAGAGACAAAACAGAACTCTCAATAGCAGATTTTTTCCCCTTTATTTAATTCATTAGGCCTAGACTCTTTCTGTATTTTCCCAGCAGCTTTATCTGTCAGAATGTGTTGTTCACATCAGCCTTTTCATTGTGTCCCATGTCGGTTACATCGTTTTGGACTGTTAAATAGTTTTTAACTGTGACAGCATGTTATGCATAGGTCATCTCCTCTGCCATGTATGATGTATTGATTGATATTATCCTTAGTCTCAGCTGTTCTAAGTTAATTGACCTGGTCCATAGAGCTGACAGGGGCTATACATCATTGAACAACTGTCCTATAGGCCATTCATCACTTTCACCACTTTCACCTCCTTCATATCTCAGCAGAGAGAATTCGGGAAAAACTGCTGTCTATATAGGACACGTCTCCTTGATTAAATGACTAAAGGTCTTCGATACACTACCATGGATGATGAGTATTGATTGTTCTCAAATATGCGTAGGAAGGAAAGAAAGTGATGTGGTGTTTTTGCCTCTGGTCAGATGTGTGCACTATATTGAGAAAAGGGTGGCATTTGAGAAGCATTATAACTGTTTCCCCTTCAGGCAGCTTCAGAGCTGAGCATTGATTGTGAGTTCCCAGGTTGACCCTCCATCATAGGCTGCCAGTATTGTGTTCCACTTGGCTCTACCTTGGTTGGTAGTTAGCGGGAGGCACAAACTAAAAACAGATTCACAAGTATTGTTGACAGTTGCATTTTTGATTCTCACTCTTGGCAAGGATTTTTTTTTATTGAAATCTGAATGAGTATCTATAATTCATCCTCTGAGAAATTGTAAAGATTTAAATGGTCTCAAAGAAGCAATATGATTTTCTTAACCAGTTCAGAGCTTCAGAATCTGTTCTCAAAAATAAATCCCAGATCATTTTAGAAAAGGTTCAAAAAATTATCATACATTTTCAGTACTAATTGTGTATAAAACGGGAAATTACAAGACTGTATCATTTTCAAATATCATTTTGGAAGGATTAAATTATTAAAATATTGTTTTAGGAACTCTTGAAAAATATGCTCTACCAGGTGGTTAGATGAAAGTATGTGTAATGGAAAATGTAATCTACGTAATCCCAAAAATGTATGATTTCTCATGAGGGCCATAAACCATAACTAGTAATGCTGCATACTCCAATAAATGTTAAAATCTCTCCTTTCTGGTAAAAATAGTTATAAATTGCTGAGATTTAGTCACTTTTGAGGACACAAGCTCAAGTACACAGTACAAATATGTACACAGTACAAATATCATATCAAATATTTCATATTTGTATTTCCTGTTCAACAAAACTGTATGAATAAGGCTTGAAATGACTTATACTTTCTAAATATAGTATAATCCATTTAGAAAATGAGTAACTATAAGATTTCACCTTACTTATAATGGAAAATACATATTTAAACGGGACTTTACATCAGAGGTTTTAAAGGAATGCAATTTAGTCAAAGCTAGCTGTTATGGACAATGGATAAATATTTGTTATTTGTTGATCTGTGCAAATAAAAACATATAAATATGAAAATATCAATATTTACTATCTGCCTGTAATCTCCAATATGTTTCACAATATTATTCAGTACATGTCATTTTACAGGAATTATGAGCATATAAACATTTGTATTTATTAAGGATCCCCATTAGCTGCTGCCTACTCTTCCTGGGGTCAAGCAACATTAAGGCAGTTATATACAATTACAAATATTACATGACATTTCATAACACTTTTCACAAAAATGCCACTACTCTACTATCACATATCTACAATACGAAATATGTGTATGTCTGTGTAGAGTGTGTTAGCATGTCTATTGTATGTGTGTGTCTGTATCTCTTCATAGTCCCCACTGTTCCTTAAAGTGTATTTTTATCATCTGTTATTTTTGATCTGATTCTACTGCTTGCATCAGTTACCTGATGTGGAATAGAGTTCTATGTAGCCATGCCTCTATGTAGTACTGCGTGCCTCCAATAATCTTTTCTTGACTTGGAGATTGTGAAGAGACCTCTGGTGGCATGTCTTATGCATTAATTTACATATATTTAAATATTCATATTTTGACACACATGTATAATATTTTATTCAGATTTGATATCAATCCTCATTTAACTACACCTGTCTTCCATTATAAGTAACTGAAGCATACATAATGTTAATGAATGTATCATTTTTTTATTATTTAAAAAGTCAGAAAATTCTGGTACACCCCTAATTGGACAACTCAAGCGGCTGGTTGAGATGTTTGTGATACATTATCTATCAAGTTTAAGTCATGCAAATAAAAAAATATGAATTGATGGTCAATATAAAAGGGGAAGTTTACCTAAAAGCAAAGATTTCCCAAGTGATTCCATACATTGAAACTAGTTAGGTGGAGTTTGCCCCTCGCTCTCCCTGCAGTCAAGAACTGGAAAGCTGCAAAAACGGACCATGTGTCTTGTGAGGTTTCTTTGTGCTCTGCTCTGTTGTCAGTCAAAGAGTGATTAAGAAATCTGCGAACTGTGCACAAATTTGTTGTTTTATTGAAAGCGTACGGCCAAATTAGATATTTTTATCAAAAGTACTATCGGTTTTGAGTCAGGAAATGTGTACCTTCCCACCTAAAAAGATTGCGATGAATTTATATTATTTTATGTAGCCAACTGCAACAACAGCGGAGATAGGTAACAACTGCAAATGTGCGCTCTCCTGGGGGAATACCTTTACTTAACTGCATTTCTGTCGGGGTAGAAGTGAAGACAGTAGCGTTACATATTACTCATACAAATGAAACAACCAAACATGTCTGATGACAAAAAACCTTGCGAGTGATAGGAAAAGTACTTGAGGTGCGCTGATGCTGTTTTCTAACCGTATTTATTTGAGCCAGAGAATTCTGACGAAGAATTGAGGCAAATAGCCACCAAGGCCGCAGCAGGGCCACACCCCCAGGATGAACACAGATTGGTGGAGCAGTTGTGGAAAGTGTGATCCAATGCCGACTCATGAACAATGCTTATGCTGCAGAGAATTTGATTACATGATCCAGTTTGCTTTCAGGGATTTTGCTGAGCACATCAACTCTGGTGTCCTGAACAAAGAAATATCTATTGAAAATAAATGTAAAGCTGAAATGTATTGAGTCAATAAGTATTCAACGCCTTTGTTATGACAAGTCTAAATAAGTTCAGGAGTAAAAATGTGCTTAACAAGTCACATAATAAGTTGCATGGACTCACTCTATGTGCAATAATAGTGTTTAACATGATTTTTTAATGACTACCTCATCTCTGTACCCCACACATACAATTATCTGTAAGGTCCCACAGTAGAGCAGTGAATTTCAAACACAAAGATCACCACAAAGACCAGGGAGGTTTTCTGAGGCCTCACAAAGGGCACCTATTGGTAGATGGGATTTTTTTTTTTTAAAGCAGACATTGAATATCATTTTGAGCATGGTAAAGTTGTTATTTTCACTTTGGATGGTGTATCAATATACTATACCTATTCACTGCAAAGATACAGGCTTCCTTCCTAACTCTGTTGCCAGAGAGGAAGGAAACTGCTCGGAGATTTCACCATGAGGCCAATGGTGACTTTGAAACAGTTAGAGTTTAATGGCTGTGATAGGAGAGAACTGAGGAAGGATCAACCACATTTAGTTACTCCACAATACTAACCTAAATGACAAGAGGGAGAAGAAGGAAGCCTGTTCAGAATACAAATATTCCAAAACATGCATCCTGTTTTCAACAAGGCATTACTTTCCACCAGACACTGGGAGATTAATTTACCTTTCAGCAGGGCAATAACCTAAAACACAAGGGCAAATTTACACTGGAGTTGCTTACCAAGAAGACTGAATATTCCTGAGTGGACGAGTTACAGTTTTGACTTAAATCTATGGCAAGACCTGACAATGGTTGTCTAGCAGTGATCAACCAATTTGACAGAGCTTGACGAATTTTCAAAAGAATAATGGGCAAATGTTGCACAATCCAGTTATAGAAAGCTCTTAGATACTTACCCAGGAAGACTCACAGCTATAATCGCTGCCAAAGGTGCTTCTACAAAGTATTGACTTGGGTGTGAATACTTATGTCAATTTGATATCTGTATTTCATTTAATACATTTGCAAACATTTCCTAATTTGTTGTTGTAATTTTACCCCCTTTTCTCCCCAATTTCTTTATCCAATTACGATCTTGTCTCATCGCTGCAACTCCCCAACGGGCTCGGGAGAGGTGAAGGACGAGTCATGTGTCCTCCGAAACATGATCCACCAAGCCGTGCTTCTTAACAGCCACTCGCTTAACCCAGAAGCCAGCCGCACCAATGTGTTGGAGGAAACACCGTTCAACTGATGACCATAGTCAGCTTGTAGGCACCCAGCCCGCCATAAAGAGTCGCTAGAGCGCGATGAGCCAAGTAAAGCCCTCCCAAACCCTCCCCTAACCCGGATGAGGCTGGGCCAATTGTGTGCTGCCCTATGGGACTCCCGGTCATGGCCGGTTGTGACACAGCCTGGGATCAAAGCTGTAGTGACACTGAAACACTGCGATGCAGTGCCTTGGCCGCAGCGCCACTCGGGAGGCCCTGTAAACGTTTCTAAAATGTGTTTTCACATTGTCATTATGGGATATTGTGTGTACATGGTGCGAAAAAATCTATTGAAATACATTTTGAATGCAGGCTGTAACACAAGAAATTGTGGAATAAATCAAGGGGTATGAATACATTCTGAAGGTACTGTACGAAATATAGCCCTACAATTTGAACTTGAAATAACAGCAAAATGTTATGCGGAGTGGAACTGGGGAACCAAAGAGCAGACTCAGACGAGGAGACTGGGATAAAGTATACCAAGGTATTTATTGAAACACAGGGGGAGATAGAGTGCAGGTCAGGGGAAGCTTGGGCGGGTTGCTGGAAACCAGGTGTGGAGGCTGAGGCGAGAGGGGTTGAGACAGTGTAAGCAGGTCTGGAGGGGAATCTGAGGGAGTAGTAGAGTGGGGAATCCAGGACAGTGTAGCAGGGTGACGAGACGTGGGACTGCAGACAGGGACCAGAGTCAGAGTGGGCAGAATGAGCATAAATTACGATCTGGCAGCATGGAAGTGGCAGGGCTGAGTATTTAGTAGAGGTCTTGATTATGGAACAGGTTGCAGCTGGTGGGGATCTGCTCTGACTCCAGCACACCTGTCCCCGCCTACACAATCACACCCCACACACACACACACACACACACACACACACACACACACACACACACACACACACACACACACACACACACACACACACACACACACACACACACACACACACACACACACACACACACACACACACACACAGAGAGAGAGAGGGAAAGAGCACTGGGGGAGGTGGCAGATCAAGGAGACACCAGGATGAAAAGTAGAGGGAAATTGCAGGAGCAGATGTGACACAAAATCAAAGAACAGAAAATAAGAACCTGTTTTCATATTGTCAAAAAACATGACTGTTGCTCCAGATGATCAAATCCACTTTTCCCTTCGATCTGTAATTGTCATTCCAGACAGTTCAGACTGGTCTCATACCACATCGTTTTGGAGTGGGTCATCCATGGTGAGACACTGCGTCCAGCAGTCATAATTCCTCTCCCATCCTGCGTGGTAAATGCCATCCGAGCTAAATATCGCCATATGGGGTTTTCACACTGGTTCTCAAGAAGTGGAAGATTCACAGGACTTGTGAATAGTCAAAGTTACAGGTACAGTATGTACCTGTGATGTGTGTGTTGTGTGTCAGGTTTCGTACTGTGACTGTAAAAATAAAGAATATCCATGCAAATAGATCAATAAAGCAAGTATTTTGTTGTTTTTATAATATATTTGTAGTCACAAAAAATGGAGCACAAAATGAACACATTGTTTAGGGAAGACAGTTGGTTGCATATAGAAAACAAAACAACCTAGCATTCAGCACAATGTAAGCAACTATTGTATGTGCATCCCAAAAATCTGTTTATGGCAACATTAATCCTGGAACAATTTCTTCTGACCAGATCCTCATTATCAGGTCTCTCCATTGTGGCAATGTTGGCTGGAAGATTATGCTTGGGCAGGTGGGATGAAGGATCCCTGTAAACCACCGTCAGATCTTGTCGCCACTCCAACACCTGGTCAACCAGTTTCTCCATGAATTGGAATTGTTTTGGTTAATAGATTGTTTTGGCAACCCACTGCTTGGACTGTTTCAGGAACACAGCCTAAATGTTGATGTTTCACAAAATACAGGTAGCTTATGTTTTAACAGGAAAGATGGTACTTTATATTATGTTAAACATAATGTATTCTGAGTATGATGTACACAGAATGTACAAAACATTAGGAACACCTTCCTACTATTGAGTTGCAACCCCTTATGCCCTCAGAACAGCCTCAATTTGTTCGGCCATGGACTCTACAAGGTGTCAAATGTTGCACAGGGATGCTGGCCAATGTTGACTCCAATGCTTCCCACAGTTGTGTCAAGTTGACTGGATGTCCTTTGGGTGGTGGACTATTCTTGATACACACGGGTAACTGTTGAATATGAAAAACCCAGAAGCATTTCAGTTCTTGACACTCAAACCGGTGCGCCTGGCACCTACTACCATACTCCGTTCAAAGGCACTTAAATATTTTGTCTTGACCATTCACCCTCTAAATGGCACACATACACAATCCATGTCTCAATTGTCTCAAGGCTTAAAAATCCTTGTTTAACCTGTCACCTCGCCTTCATCTACACTGATTGAAGTGGATTTAACAAGTGACATCAATAACAGATCATAGCTTTCACCTGGATTCACCTTGTTAGTCTATGTTTTGGAAAGAGCAAGTATTCTTAAAATGTTTTGTAGACACAGTTTACATGCTTGATACATTTTATAATAAAAATAAAGTCAATCGGGTTTATCCATTAATTGAAGTTCTTCAAGTACCAGTGGCAGTTGCAGCTTGTGTCCTGCCCAAATTGTCATTGTTATAAGCCAAACTATTATTGTTATGTGTCCGGGTTTGGCCGGGGTAGGCCATCATTGTAAATAAGAATTTGTTCTTAACTGACTTGCCTGGTTAAATAAAATAAAATAAAAATTTGTATTGACAAAGAAAACTTCCACCCTAACACACAATTCAAGTGATACCAAGTTTATATTCTTCCACCCTAACACACAAGTCAAGTGATACCAAGTTTATTTTCTTCCACCCTAACACACAAGTCAAGTGATACCAAGTTTATATTCTTCCACCCTAACACACAAGTCAAGTGATACCAAGTTTATATTCTTCCACCCTAACACACAAGTCAAGTGATACCAAGTTTATATTCTTCCACCCTAACACACAAGTCAAGTGATACCAAGTTTATATTCTTCCACCCTAACACACAAGTCAAGTGATACCAAGTTTATATTCTTCCACCCTAACACACAAGTCAAGTGATACCAAGTTTATTTTCTTCCACCCTAACACACAAGTCAAGTGATACCAAGTTTATATTCTTCCACCCTAACACACAAGTCAAGTGATACCAAGTTTATATTCTTCCACCCTAACACACAAGTCAAGTGATACCAAGTTTATATTCTTCCACCCTAACACACAAGTCAAGTGATACCAAGTTTATTTTCTTCCACCCTAACACACAAGTCAAGTGATACCAAGTTTATATTCTTCCACCCTAACACACAAGTCAAGTGATTCCATGTTTACTAACCTGTAAAACGTTTTGCTATGGTCATTGTGCTTTGTCTGCTTCCTGGGTTCAGGTATTCCACACAAAGGCTGTACAGTTGCCTGAAATGTTGTCATGCAAATAAGCCATAGCTAACCAACACAACAGACATTGGGAAAAGGTGTGAAAATATCTAGGAGACAACATCATTTCACACAGGTGCCAGAGGAGCATGCTGTTGCTTGGTCCTTTGAAGACCAATCTATTGAGGACTTAACATGTGAGTGGGATGCGGAAATTGACCTCATTGTTATTTGTGACACAATGTGAGTTCACGATACATACAATTCTAAATGTGAAAGGTATTGACAGTTGATATAAATTGGGTTATATGGCAAATTATTGTTGTTATGTGTATTGACAAAGAAAAACATCCATCCTAACACACAAGTATAAAGTGATACCAAGTTTATACTCTGTAATATATTTTTTTAGGTCAATGGGACTAAAATGTATTATATTTTTAGGATAGTCATGAGTTGGGGGTTACGAATACACAATAGACCAGACTACATGCAACCAAATAGGCCTACCCCGGGTGATTCCTGGGGCATTTTATTGCACGCAAGGCTTTACAGTTGTTAAAAGCATGATATGTTTTCATGCAAATAAACCATGGCTAGCCAACACATCAGACATTAGAGATTATGATTATGAAAAAAAAGCGAGTAGACAGATCCTAAGTAATTAAAATGCAACAACACCTTTCATTTTTATTCAGTCTATTCTGCAATGTAAGGTGACACAATTACTGTCTATGATCTCCTTAACCCCCTTGTCATAAACACAGGGCACATATGCTAACCGGTAGAGCGCCTAGGTAATGTTTACATAATATGGTGCAATGGTTACAACAGAATTAGATCCACTCGAACTGCTGATTAGACTACATACTGTACCTCTGCATGTTTGCTTTGACACTTGCCTCTGTATTTTGGCACGGCAGCATATCCAGTCCATGGGAATACAGAAGGAACAGCTGTGTGAGTTTTCTTCAGTGTTTTTCCCCCATTCTGATTGTATATCTCTCTGGTAGACATTGTTGATGAATTGCTTAGGCTACTACACACATGTACAGTAGATTTGCAAGATTGGCTGTAGCAGTGTTTACATCGTATTTACAGATTTTTATAGCTACTTGCCATCTTCTGCATCTTTCAACAGAAAACAGGGACATTTTGTTCCTTATTCTGTAGATTTCTTGCAGCCAGGGACCGAATACCAGCTTGCTCTTGCTGCCATCTCTTCGGATTTCCACTTTTCAGAACAAAATTTAGGCTACCTGTGATGAGTCTTTCAAATGTTGTGCCAGCTCCCCCCATAAAACTTGCATCTGTGACGTCAAGCTCCAAACAAGGGCACACGTCACAGAGTACGGCCCCACCAGAGCCACATGCAGTTGTTACAGATCTCCGTTGTTGATGCAGTCCGCCACATAAAAATAAGGATTTTTTGCAATCATTTTAAGTGGAAAAGTTTATATTTCCTAACTCAAAACCGATAGTACCTTTGATTTAAAAAATAGCTAACTCGGCCATATGCTTTCAATGAAACAAAGAATTTGTCCACAATTCGCTGATTTCCCAATCTCTCTATGACTCACAACAGAGCAGAGCTAGTAGTGCGTTTTTGCAGCTTTCCAGTTATAGACTACAGGGAGAAGGAAAACTCCACCTAACTACAGTAGTTTCAATGTATGGAATCACTTAGGAAATGTAGGTAAACTTCCCCTTTAAAGCTAAATACACATCATTTCTGATTTTTGTATTTATTTATTGGTGTGCCAGTTAGAGGGTTAAAACAGTCTGTGGGCTCAGCTGCAGAACAGTGACCTTGGAAATCCCATTCTCACCCTGGATCCTGTGGCTTCACGGGGGACTCTGGGGACAGTAGCCTGAGGCCAGCTGATAATTGGCTCCTTTCTGTCTGTATGTCTCTAGGGACCTGGGACTGTTGGGGGCACCTTTATGGAACATATCCCGCTGCTGAATACTTACAGTAGGTAGGCATTTATTATGATGTATTATTGTGTAGGCAGGAGTTGTGTGTGAATTATGTATTCCTTACCTACATAGTATGTCTAGGTCATTACTGGGTTAATGAATATAGGCTACATAAACTTTACAAGGCCATGGAGTGCATGATGGTTTTTACAGTTGTATTGGTCTCCTGATTTATTTACATGCACAGTAAATCAGTCCAAATACAAGACATCTTGATCAATGTACTTCCAATGGTTCATTTATGGTTGCTCCTCGGTTAAAGCTTGGCTCATGTTTCACTATGTTGGATGGCACTGAATCTCCTACCTTGTTTCTCTGTCCTTCCCTGACCTCATTAACCTTTGTTGGCATAAAGCCAAGGATTTTGAAGCTCAGAATAAGACAGTTGTAGCTTTGTACTGTTTTTTTTACGTGTTTTATTTAATGAGGCAAGTCAGTTAAGAACAAATTCTTTTTTACAATGACAGCCTACCCCAGCCTAAGACGGACGACGTTGGGCCAAATGTACGCCACCCTATGGCACTCCCAATCACGGCCGGTTGTGATACAGCCCGGAATCAAACCAGGGTCTGTAGTGACGCCTCTAGCACTGAGATGCAGTGCCTTGACTGCTGCGCCACTCAGTTGTCTGCCAAGTAGGACCAATTAATAACTGTATTCTACAAAATTGATACCCTAAATATATATCCTACCTGTTACGTGCCCCCGAGAAGGAGGGAGATGCAGGAATCAGGAGCAGGAGAGCAAGAAAGTCCCAGTGGCACAATAGTTTATTCAGAAGTCCCAACTCAACAACATGGGGGGGAATACGCCCAAACGAGGTCGCCACACACAGGGAAATAAACACTACACACGGGGGAGAAACCTCTACTCCTATACACATACCAAACCGGTACAACTGCCGTGAGAAAGAAAACTCTGTGGTGCAGACACGCACCCCTAACACTAACCACAGCAAAACAATCCAGCACAAAGACAAGCAGGCAGCGGAGGTTAATAAACCCACCGAAATCAACTAATAGGACACAGGTGTAAACAAAACAGACAGACACAAACGAAAAGGAAACTGGATTGGTGGCAGCTAGTAGGCCGGCGACGACAACCGCAGAGCACCGCCCGAACAGGGAGAGGAGCCACCTTCGGTGGAAGTCGTAACACTACCATTTTCATCTAATCACCTTAAACCGAATTAAGTGATATGACATGCTATTCTATAAAATCCTTTCTCTGTAATTAATATTACCTGATTGAGCTAATCATGTAAATGTAATTAACTAGAAAGAATATTTATAGAGCAGTTGTTGGCTTCGTTCTGTAGTTATTATCTGAACCCTTCTGACATCGGATCGTCATCCTAATGTAACCGGAACAGAAAGTTATATTGTTGTCAAGGCTTTATATAGGAAGGGAGAGGAGGGCATGTTTCATAGTTTACAACCAATGTCTCTTCAAGTGGGCAGGCCACTGAGCCGGGCCTATTTCACTCATGAAAATCCAATTCTCACATTTTAGAAGCTAAAATCACATTTCATCCCCTCCCAAATAATTTAATATTCAAACATTTAAATTGCACAACAATTCCATGTGAATCTGATAACTATAATGTGTAGACTTTCCACTGTACCATTAATGTCATCCTATCATTGATGAGAATGTCTCAGATGACAACCGAACTGACATCATTTTCATTAAGTACCAACGCATATGATCAAATGGTTGGATTACCAAAATATGGTTAATTTCCCCCCACCTTCTGATGTTCTCAGAATCTCTGTTTAACAAAGGCTATTCAAGAGTCCCTCTGTAGAGTCAAGAGAGAAGGAAGGGAGAAAGGTATTTATGGAGGGTCATAAACCTTACCCACAGGCCAACGACATGACAGCAGGTTAGGCAAATTTACGCAGCATGTTAGGAGAATTAACATTTATTATTTTATTTTTTTATTTCACCTTTATTTAACCAGGTAGGCAAGTTGAGAACAAGTTCTCATTTACAATTGCGACCTGGCCAAGATAAAGCAAAGCAGTTCGACAGATACAACGACACAGAGTTACACATGGAGTAAAACAAACATACAGTCAATAATACAGTATAAACAAGTCTATATACGATGTGAGCAAATGAGGTGAGAAGGGAGGTAAAAGCAAAAAAAGGCCATGGTGGCAAAGTAAATACAATATAGCAAGTAAAACACTGGAATGGTAGATTTGCAATGGAAGAATGTGCAAAGTAGAAATAAAAATAATGGGGTGCAAAGGAGCAAAATAAATAAATAAATTAAATACAGTAGGGAAAGAGGTAGTTGTTTGGGCTAAATTATAGGTGGGCTATGTACAGGTGCAGTAATCTGTGAGCTGCTCTGACAGTTGGTGCTTAAAGCTAGTGAAGGAGATAAGTGTTTCCAGTTTCAGAGATTTTTGTAGTTCGTTCCAGTCATTGGCAGCAGAGAACTGGAAGGAGAGGCGGCCAAAGAAAGAATTGGTTTTGGGGGTGACTAGAGAGATATACCTGCTGGAGTGTGTGCTACAGGTGGGAGATGCTATGGTGACCAGCGAGCTGAGATAACGGGGGACTTTACCTAGCAGGGTCTTGTAGATGACATGGAGCCAGTAGGTTTGGCGACGAGTATGAAGCGAGGGCCAGCCAACGAGAGCGTACAGGTCGCAATGGTGGGTAGTATATGGGGCTTTGGTGACAAAACGGATTGCACTGTGATAGACTGCATCCAATTTGTTGAGTAGGGTATCGGAGGCTATTTTGTAAATGACATCGCCAAAGTCGAGGATTGGTAGGATGGTCAGTTTTACAAGGGTATGTTTGGCAGCATGAGTGAAGGATGCTTTGTTGCGAAATAGGAAGCCAATTCTAGATTTAACTTTGGATTGGAGATGTTTGATATGGGTCTGGAAGGAGAGTTTACAGTCTAACCAGACACCTAACTATTTGTAGTTGTCCACGTATTCTAAGTCAGAGCCGTCCAGAGTAGTGATGTTGGACAGGCGGGTAGGTGCAGGTAGCGATCAGTTGAAGAGCATGCATTTAGTTTTACTTGTATTTAAGATCAATTGGAGGCCACGGAAGGAGAGTTGTATGGCATTGAAGCTTGCCTGGAGGGTTGTTAACACAGTGTCCAAAGAAGGGCCAGAAGTATACAGAAGGGTGTCGTCTGCGTAGAGGTGGATCAGAGACTCACCAGCAGCAAGAGCGACCTCATTGATGTATACAGAGAAGAGAGTCGGTCCAAGAATTGAACCCTGTGGCACCCCCATAGAGACTGCCAGAGGTCCGGACAGCAGACCCTCCGATTTGACACACTGAACTCTATCAGAGAAGCAGTTGGTGAACCAGACGAGGCAATCATTTGAGAAACCAAGTCTGCCGATGAGGATGTGGTGATTGACAGAGTCGAAAGCCTTGGCCAGATCAATGAATACAGCTGCACAGTAATGTTTCTTATCGATGGTGGTTAAGATATCATTTAGGACCTTGAGCGTGGCTGAGGTGCACCCATGACCAGCTCTGAAACCAGATTGCATAGCAGAGAAGGTATGGTGAGATTCGAAATGGTCGGTAATCTGTTTGTTGACTTGGCTTTCGAAGACCTTAGAAAGGCATGGTAGGATAGATATAGGTCTGTAGCAGTTTGGGTCAAGAGTGTCCCCCCCTTTGAAGAGGGGGATGACCGCAGCTGCTTTCCAATCTTTGGGAATCTCAGACGACACGAAAGAGAGGTTGAACAGGCTAGTAATAGGGGTGGCAACAATTTCGGCAGATAATTTTAGAAAGAAAGGGTCCAGATTGTCTAGCCCGGCTGATTTGTAGGGGTCCAGATTTTGCAGCTCTTTCAGAACATCAGCTGAACGGATTTGGGAGAAGGAGAAATGGGGAAGGCTTGGGCGAGTTGCTGTTGGGGGTGCAGTGCTGTTGACCGGGGTAGGAGTAGCCAGGTGGAAAGCATGGCCAGCCGTAGAAAAATGCTTATTGAAATTCTCAATTATGGTGGATTTATCAGTGGTGACAGTGTTTCCTATCTTCAGTGCAGTGGGCAGCTGGGAGGAGGTGTTCTTATTCTCCATGGACTTTACAGTGTCCCAGAACGTTTTTGAGTTAGTGTTGCAGGAAGCAAATTTCTGCTTGAAAAAGCTAGCCTTGGCTTTTCTAACTGCCTGTGTATAATGGTTTCTAGCTTCCCTGAACAGCTGCATATCACGGGGGCTGTTCGATGCTAATGCAGAATGCCATAGGATGTTTTTGTGTTGGTTAAGGGCAGTCAGGTCTGGGGAGAACCAAGGGCTATATCTGTTCCTGGTTCTAAATTTCTTGAATGGGGCATGTTTATTTAAGATGGTTAGGAAGGCATTTTTAAAGAATATCCAGGCATCCTCTACTGACGGGATGAGATCAATATCCTTCCAGGATACCCCAGCCAGGTCGATTAGAAAGGCCTGCTCGCTGAAGTGTTTCAGGGAGCGTTTTACAGTGATGAGTGGAGGTCGTTTGACCGCTGACCCATTACGGATGCAGGCAATGGGGCAGTGATCGCTGAGATCTTGGTTGAAGACAGCAGAGGTGTATTTAGAGGGCAAGTTGGTTAGGATGATATCTATGAGGGTGCCTGTGTTTAAGGCTTTGGGGAGGTACCTGGTAGGTTCATTGATAATTTGTGTGAGATTGAGGGCATCAAGCTTAGATTGTAGGATGGCTGGGGTGTTAAGCATGTTCCAGTTTAGGTCGCCTAGCAGCACGAGCTCTGAAGATAGATGGGGGGCAATCAGTTCACATATGCTGTCCAGAGCACAGCTGGGGGCAGAGGGTGGTCTATAGCAGGCGGCAACGGTGAGAGACTTGTTTTTAGAGAGGTGGATTTTTAAAAGTCGAAGTTCAAATTGTTTGGGTACAGACCTGGATAGTAGGACAGAACTCTGCAGGCTCTCTTTGCAGTAGATTGCAACACCGCCCCCTTTGGCAGTTCTATCTTGTCTGAAAATGTTGTAGTTTGGAATTAAAATTTCTGAATTTTTGGTGGTCTTCCTAAGCCAGGATTCAGACACAGCTAGAACATCCGGGTTGGCAGAGTGTGCTAAAGCAGTGAATAGAACAAACTTAGGGAGGAGGCTTCTAATGTTAACATGCATGAAACCAAGGCTATTACGGTTACAGAAGTCGTCAAAGAGAGCGCCTGGGGAATAGGAGTGGAGCTAGGCACTGCAGGGCCTGGATTCACCTCTACTTCGCCAGAGGAACATAGGAGGAGTAGAATAAGGGTGCGGCTAAAAGCAATAAGAATTGGTTGTCTAGAACGTCTGGAACAGAGAGTAAAAGGAGGTTTCTGGGGGCGGTAAAATAGCATCAAGGTATAATGTACAGACAAAGGTATGGTAGGATGTGAATACAGTGGAGGTAAACCTAGGTATTGAGTGATGAAGAGAGAGATATTGTCTCTAGAAACATCATTGAAACCAGGAGATGTCATTGCATGTGTGGGTGGTGGAACTAATAGGTTGGATAAGGTATAGTGAGCAGGACTAGAGGCTCTACAGTGAAATAAGCCAATAAATACTAACCAGAACAGCAATGGACATATTGGCATATTGACATTAAGGAGAGGCATGCTTAGTCGAGTGATCAAAAGGATCCGGTGAGTGGAGAGGTTGGTTGGGGGTCACGGCGATTTAGACAGCTAGCCTGGCCATCGGTAGCAAGCTAGCATAGGATGGAGGTCTGTTATTAGCCACCTCTTGCGTTCCGTCAGTAGATTAGTGGGGTTCCGTGTGGTAGAGGGGATTAATCCAAATCACACAACAACAACAAAAATAAAAACAATAGATATAGTTAGAGGCCCAAGAAGAAAAACATAATAATAATAATAATAATAAAAACAAATAAATAAATTAAACATAGTAGGTTAGGAGACTGAGGTTAAGGTTAGGAAACAGGTTAGCGAAAATTCTCTCCTAAACTACTTTGAAAATCACTTTGTATCGAACTGCCATGAAAATAGTGTATCCTAAAACATTACCCTTCCACATTATTGCCAACCTAAGCATCAGTTAGCATTCATCAGACCTACATTCAGTCTGTCTAACAGTGTAGCCAGTCAGTCAGCCCCTCAGTGCTGCTCATTACTCTCCCTCCAGTACCTCCAGTGCATCAGAACTAGCTGAGGAGAGAGAAAAGCCTCTGAACTTCTCCCAGTCAATTTCCATTAAAGCTCCGCCAGATCTCATATCATGGATTATTTATGCAGTAGCTAGAAGTCTATGAGGCCGCTGGGCTTGCTGCTCAGGAGATTATGCTCTCTCTGCTTATTTCGTTATCATGCTGCTTGTGTTCTCACTGCACTGTAGAAGTCAAACTATGTGACATTGGGGTCTGTCGGTGTGCATCAGATTATTTTTTCTCTCCCCCCTCATTCTCTCTCTCATTTTCATTCTCTCACTTCCTCATTCTCTCTCTCATTTTCATTCTCTCACTTCCTCATTCTCTCTCTCATTTTCATTATCTCACTTCCTCATTCTCTCTTTCTCTCTCTTTCATTTTCTCTCTCCCCAATTACATTCTACAGTATGATGTACTGTGCTATAATATGGTAATGAACACCATCTTAATTATAGCACGATCAGTGTTGCCTCAATTACAGGCTTGTAATTACCAGGGTCAATGTTGTTCAAGGAGGCTCAGAAGGTGGTTGAGTATAACTTGCAGGACTAACACACTGAAGTAACGCCATATTTTTGTTTATTTCTATTCCTGTTTGAAATGTACTGTACATGTGCCTACTGATAGCTCTGTTAACAATGATGTGGTAATAATACATCTGTTCAGTGGTCTTCATAGCTGTTGCAGGCCAGGCAGCTAGCTACTGTAGCACAAACACTATCTAGAGGTGGATGTTGGTACTAATGGTCTTTTTTTACAAGGCACGGAGCTATGAATGCATCAGTTTCCTCTGCAATCAATGATTTATCTGGAGACCACATCTGTGTGCTGCTGTTTCAACACCCACTCTGACGATGTGGGCACTCAATTGCCTATATACAGTAGTGCATAGGGCTCTGGTCAAAAGTAGTGCAAGATGTAGGAAATAGTGTTTGGGATGCAGATGTGATGTCAACCGTACAAGAACTGACAGCTAGCAGATTATTAAAGCTGGAGAGAGTACTTTCTCTTTGATGGCTTTGGAATGAGTCACTACCACCACCATCCTCTCCTCTGACTCTATAATTGTGCTACAGTATATGTACCTCATGTTTGCATCACTGGCTTGGCTCTGTGAGTGGTTATTTATCAAGGTGTACTCATGGTGATGCATACTTGCTTGCCTGGTTTCATTACATGATTACCAGAGGGCCTGTACCTATGACACTCATATAATTTACATTTAGGGAGAGTCGCTGAGATTGGTGATGGGTGCTGGGATAACAATTACATATGTGTGTGAGCGAGAGAGAGGATAGACCATGTCTTTTCTTTTCCTGGTTAGAGACAGGTGCATGATAATGGTCCATTCTAAATCAAAACAAATTTCACACATACAGTACCAGTCAAAAGTTTGGACACACCTAATTCCAGGGTTTTTCTTTATTTTTTACAGTTTTTGCAGAATATTGGACATCAAAACTATGAAATAACACATATGGAATCATGTAGTAACCAAAAAAGTGTTAAACAAATTTCTTCAAAGTAGCCCCCCTTTGCCTTGATGACAGCTTTGCACACATTTGGCATTCTCTCAACCAGCTTCACCTGGAATGCTTTTCCAACAGTCTTGAAGGAGTTCCCACATATGCTGAGTGCTTTTTGGCTGTTTTTCCTTCATTCTGCGGTCCAACTCATCACAAACTATCTCAATTGGGTTGAGGTCGTGTGATTGTGGAGGCCACGTCATCTGATGCAGCACTCCATCTTCTTCTTGGTCAAATAGCCCTTATACCGCCTGGAGGTGTGTTAGGTCATTGTCTTGTTGAAAAACTAAGGATAGTCCCACTAAGCCCAAACCAGATGGGATGGCGTATCACTGCAGAATGCTGTGGTAGCCATGCTGGTTAAGTGTGCATTAAATTCTAAATAAATCACTGACTGTCACCAGCAAAGCACCCCAACACCATCACACCATCACACCATCACACATGTGGAGATCATCCGTTCCCTTACTCGGCGTCTCACAAAGACACAGCGGTTGGAACCAACTATCTCAGATTTGGACTCATCAGACCAAAGGACAGATTTCCAACGGTCTAATGTCTATTTCTCGTGTTTCTTGGCCCAAGCAAGTCTCGTCTTCTTATTGGTGTCCTTTAGTAGTGGTTTATTTGTAGCAATTCGACCATGAAGGCCTGATTCACTCAGTCTCCTCAGAACAGTTGATGTTACTTGAACTCTGTGAAGCATTTATTTGGGCTGCAATCTGAGGTGCAGTTAACTCTAAGGAACTTATCCTCTACAGCAGAAGTATCTCTGGGTCTTCCGTTCCTGTGGCGGTCCACACGAGAGCCAGTTTCATCATAGCGCTTGATGGTTTTTGCGACTGCACTTGAAGAAACTTTCAAAGTTCTTGACGTTTTCCGGATTGACTGACCTTCATGTCTTAAAGTATTGGTGGACTGTCGTTTCTCTTTGCTTATTTGAGCAGTTCTTGCCATAATATGGACTTGGTCTTTTACCAAATAGGGCTAGCTTCTGTATTCCACCCCTACCTTGTCACAGCACAACTGATTGGCTCAAACGCCAATGAAAGAAATTCCACCAATTAACTTTTAACAAGGCATACCTGTCAATTGAAATGCATTCCAGGTGAGGCACTCATGAAGCTGGTTGAGAGAGCAAAGCTGTCATCAAAGCAAAGGGTGGCTACTTTGAAGAATCTCAAATATATTTAGATTTGTTTAACACTTTTTTGGTTACTACTGTACATGATTCCATATGTGTTATTTCATAGTTTTGATGTATTCACTATTCTGCAATGTATAAAATAGTCCAAAAAAGAAAAACCCTTGACTGAGTAGGTGTGTCCAAACTGTTGACTGGTACTGTATGTCCTGTACTGACTCTCCCATCAACTAGTCAAAATATGAAACCTGTTGTTTAACACATCTGCTACTGCAGGTCCTTCAAAAAGTTGGTGCTGGCTTATCAGCTCAATATTCGGTACTTGGATCTACATCAATTATGGACACAGTTCCACATAATGGAAACAGATGCTTGTTTTAGATTACATTACCTTCTTACTGAAATCACTGGTTATTCAATTATTCATACCTCTGTCCCAAATTTCTCACTATGTCCCTTACAGCCTGCTTGAGTTCAGTGAGTACTGGCGGTTATCTATTTGTCCACAGGAAGCTTATCTCTAACCCAAACACCAGATGGCGGCCTCTAATTCAATCAGTCACAACGCTCAATCCCTCTGTTAGTCATGTGACCTTGTTTTGAAAGATTGAATTATTCAAAATACAAATTAAATGACTATTGGAAGGAATTGTTTTTATTTTAGTCCACCCTAACAATGTTGCTCTATATATTTACTACACATTTCTGTTGTATATTCACTCTCAGCTTCACAGTTATTAAAAATCTATTCTTTTGAGATTCAAATGTAATGCGCCTAAACTATAAAATACATTGGCCAACTCAGAAAGTAAGAGATAAACTTTCTGGGATCAACTTTCATGATAGCTGGGCTGGCACTGTCTATCAGTCGCCTATAGATGGCGTGCTTTGTGCATAATATGTTTCTCTACCTAGCAAGTTAAATTCTAGTAACCCATTATACATTCATACATTGTTCCTTTGTAAAGTCTAGTAGGCCATTATACTATGGATTTCTCTTAATACTTTTTACACCACTGGCATATGTGTGGGTGTGCAAGTTGTACATTACTATCATTTTTTCCATTGCTACTTCATCAAATGTCTAGTAACCGATTATACACACATACCATTTCATCTCCCTTTTCATATGTTCCCACACAAAACACGAGTGTTCCATTCACACATACAATTTCCCTATATAACGTTATAAATAAACCCAAGCCATGAGGTTGAAGGAATAGTCTGTACATCTCTGTACATACAGAATTGTGTCAAGGCACAAATCTGGGGAAGGGTACCAAAACATATCTGCAGCATTGAAGGTCCCCAAGAACAAAGTGGCCTCCATCATTCTGAAATGGAAAAAGTTTGGAACTACCAAGACTCTTCCAAGAGCTAGCCACCCGGTTAAACTGAGCAATCGGGGGAGAAGGGCCTTGGTCAGGGAGGTGACCAAGAACCCAATGGTCACTCTGTCAGAGCTCCAGAGTTCCTTTGTGGAGAAGGGAGAACCTTCCAGAAGGATAACCATCTCTGCAGCATTCCACTAATCAGGCCTTTATGGTCGAGTGGCTGGACGGAAGCCACTCCTCAGTAAAAAGCACATGACAGCCCACTTGGAGTTTTCCAAAAGGCACCTAAAGGACTCTCAGACCATAAGGAACAAGATTCTCTGGTCTGATGAAAACAATATTTAACTATTTGGCCTAAATGCCAAGCATCATGTCTGGTGGAAACCTGCCACCATTCTTACAGTGAAGCATGTTTTTTTCAGTGGCAGGGACTGGGAGACTGGTTAGGATTGAGGGAAAGATGAACGGAGTAAAGTACAGAGAGATCTTTGATGTAAACCTGCTCCTGAGCGCTCAGGACCTCAGACTGGGCCGACGGTTCACCTTCCAACAGGACAATGACCCTAAGCACACAGCCAAGACAACACAGGAGTGACTTTGGGACAAGTCTCTGAATGTCCCTGAATGGTCCAGCCAGAGCCCATACTTGAACCCTATCGAAAATCTCGAGAGACCTGAAATAGCTGTGCAGCGACGCTCCCCATCCAACCTGACAGAGCTTGAAAGGATCTGCATAGAAAAATGGGATAAACTCCCCAAATACAGGTGTTCCAAGCTTGTAGTGTCATACCCAAGAAGACTCGAGGCTGTAATTGCTGCACAAGGTGCTTAAACAAAGTACTGAGTAAAGGGTATTAATACTTATGTAAATGTGAAATTACAAAAAAAACATTTCAATATAAATTAGCTTTTTTTGCTTTGTTATTATGGGGTCGTGCCTAAGAACAGCCCTTAGCCGTGGTATATTAGACATATAACACACCTCCTCGTGCCTTATTTCTTAAATATATACTAGCTGACTGACTGCCTGCTGTGGGTTCCCAGTTTCTACCCCTGTAATGATTTCGGCTTGTTTCCTCTCTGTGTGCATCCTGTCCCACTGAGTTGCAAATAACATGGTGAGTCCAGTCAATAGTAATGAATTAATAAAATATACTATGACATTTTTCCCCTGTGGAAACCAACAAGGAGGCATGTATAACTCCTGCATCAGTGGCCTTCAGGCATGACTTGACTGATGACTCCCCTTGTCATGAAAGCATATGAAACTCATTTGCTTTTGCCTTTTTGTGTACACTGTGGTCAGTTCATATTGCTATCATAGGCATGTTGGGACACTGACCATAATAGATTGACAGTTGGTCTTACAATGTCTATCCAAATACATGCAGTATGGTATTCTATAACCTCAACCTCAGCCATATGTTTGCTGATGTAGCTAACCACTAGCTCGCTGAGAATTGGTATTCTCTGTGCTGTCTTACTGTAGGTTTCTGTGGGTTACTTAGATACAGTACATGTACCATGATAATTGGCCGTGAATGAGTCATCATAGAAATATAATGAGTAGAACGGGCTTGGACCCTCTTTTTTTCCCCCTTTGTTTAACTAGGCAATTAATACTAGTCAGTTAAGAACAAATTCTTATTTTCAATGACGGCCTAGGGACAGTGGGTTAACTGCCTGTTCAGGGGCAGAACGACAGATTTGTACCTTATCAGCTCGGGGATTTGAACTTGCAACCTTCCAGTTACTAGCCCAATGCTCTAACCACTAGGCTACCCTGCCGCCTTGGACCCTCTAACCCTGGCAATTTGACTGATAAACTCATGGATGCACGCTCAATGGCTGCCAGGTATTGTGATGTAATAATTTCTATGGTAATGTAGAATGGTCATTCAAATGATGTTAACTGATGTGGCTCATACAGTGGAATGTACTTTTAGTAATATCAGTTGAGTTGAATCAACAACTCACAGCACATATTGCAGTGTACACTTCCTGCTTTTACTTCCTGCTTTTACTTCCTGCTTTGCTATGTGTACACTCACAATGGCTGCTCGTCCACCCTTTGAGTTAAATAATACATTCATAAGTAGGAGCTTTAGTAGCCCCTGTAGCTGCTCTGCTCTTTACACTCTCCTGCTCTCCCCTACGGAATGGTCTGTGCTCTCTCTCTCTCGCTCTCTCCGTCTCTCTCTGTCTCTTTCCATAAGGAGGCTGATCTTTGCAGACAGTCTCAGGGAGGTAAAGCCAGCCAGGCCCCTGTCAGTGTGACTGTCCCTAGTGTGCCATGTACATGACGGGCCCCAAACTCCCTGCCTTATCCCCTACCCTCACGCCCCACTATTTTGTGAGCATCTCTCTGGCTGACACATCTAGAAACTCCCCTCATTGACAAAGTGACTGTGGAGGACCCCTGGGCATACTGAGGAGTATTCCAGTAGGCCTGTGGCTCAGGACATATAACGAGAGCTATCACTGTCACCCCTTCGGCAGCTCCTTGATGGCTGATGAAATGTATCAATTCCTCAGTTTCCCAGCAGAGGACACTCTTACTCTGCCCTCCCTGCCCTGCCCTGTCCCCCATGGACATCCTCACAAGGCTATTAGGTACAGTACAGTACACATTGATTTAGTCACACTGTTGATAAAACATTAAGTGTTTGATTCATTATTAATACTTTCTAATCTGATTCTGATCGTTTCACTGTGCATGCCTATTAATTTATCCAAACAGGTAATATTGTTCTGAGTTATTCCAACGCAAGGCATGTCAGCTTTTCACTTTTACACTATCCTACAGTCGTTAAAAGACTAAAAACAGCCATTTATCTATCGTTTTTTTCTCTGCCGTGGGAAATCAAGTGGAGTTGTGTTATGTTCTGTGCTGTTCAGTCTGTCATCACCGGGCTGGGTCTCTATGGATTGCGTGGGAGAGGGGCTGCCTGGGCCACAAAGGATCCATTACAACTGAAATAGATCTTTCTCTCTCTCTGGGAACAGAGATCGATCGATGCCTAAGAGCAATGTGTCCCTATCGCCTTCACCTCACCACTTGCCTTTGCAAGTCATTCATAATACAGTATATGATGCCTAATAGCTTTCATGTCCTGTCTTCAGTTTATAAAATAGATCTATTCAGGAGGTTAAAATGTTATTCACTTCCATCCCCTTTCCATTGGTCACCTGTGAGTCTCCCTCTCGCTCTCATCTGCAGTATACATTAAACATGTAGGCCTAGCTGTTGTGTTGACTGAGACACAGAAAGAGAAAGAGTGAGTGAGGTAATAGGTGAGAGAGAGAGTTCCAATAGGGTAGCCTGAACAACAACACTACTTTTCATGTGCTGTGTCCGCCATAATATCCTGCCCCTCTAATGAGACCCTATGAAAGGCTACAGTGTGTGGAGCACATCCCAATGGTGTGCGTGTGCACGCGGATGTGTGTGTAGCTCCCAGGGCCCTGTGAGACACTGTACAACCACGCACAGCCCAGTGGCCTCAACACCACCCATGTCAAACAGTCAACAACAACATAGAACCTTTTGTTACATTAAGGATGAATTTGTATGTGAGAGAGATATTATGTATACCTACCTAAAACCAAGAGATTTCTATGTGCACAGGTAAGATCAGGGATATTGCCTCTGCGTATTGAAACAGGTAAGATCAGGGATATTGCCTCTGCGTATTGAAACAGGTCAGATCAGGGATATTTCCTCTGCGTATTGAAACAGGTCAGATCAGGGATATTGCTTCTGCATATTGAAACAGGTCAGATGAGGGATATTGCCTCTGCTTCTTGAAACAGGTCAGATGAGGGATATTGCTTCTGCATATTGAAACAGGTCAGATCAGGGATATTGCCTCTGCTTATTGAAACAGGTCAGATGAGGGATATTGCCTCTGCGTATTGAAACAGGTCAGATGAGGGATATTGCCTCTGCATTTTGAAACAGGTCAGATGAGGGATATTGCCTCTGCGTATTGAAACAGGTAAGATCAGGGATATAAGAAGTTACTGCAAACAACGGACACATTTTTCCCCGTACATCATTGCACACGCGATTGAACAGCAAAATATGACCTGCAGCTTTTTTTACACTTTGCACGACGCTCCTCACCTTCACTTCGTCAACAAAACAAAAACAAAAACAATGCCGGTGGGCGGATAGTGGCCCTGTTTCCCCTACTGCGTATTTCATCTTTAAAGAGGCCCCTCTGTTGGGTGGAAATTGGATGAAAGAAATCTGTTGGTTATCGGCAAGGATAAATCTATGTATCAACTATTTTACTCGACTTTAAACTTGGAGAGCATAAAGAGGTAAAGGGAGAGATGATGCTGTGGGCCCAGGCCTGTTTTAGCCTAGTTTGTTTGCAAACCCACATGATTGATATTGTTTGGCTTGCCTTTAACACATTACACCTCTCCACAGGGAAAATGTGATTTATTTTAAAAAGGGATAGAAAGGATGAATGGGGGTCCCAGACCTGAAATATAGGAGCTGTACACATAAAGCTGCTTGTTTCATCAGCCACCGCTCCTCCAGCCCAGACACACACTGATTTATTTTTTAATAGCAAATGTCCTGCCTGGCTGCTGAAACCAGAGCCCAATCTGCATCAGCCCTCCCTGGCCATATCTCCTGCTCTCCCTCTATCCTCTCCACATAGCCCAGATTGGAGATACATTATTGAATGCACGCAGCCTTATTTACACATTAACAGATTGCTGGTCTAAAGGAGGAGACAACCTGCTCCATTTACAACAGAGGATGTAATAAGACCGTCTCTGCTGTGTGTTCATAATATACACTGAGTGTACAAAACATTAGGAACACCTTCCTAATATTTAGTTGCACCCACTTTTGTCCTCAATTTGTCGGGTCATGGACTCTACAAGGTGTTGAAAGCGTTTGCGGTGCGGTGGGCCTGGCACCTACTACCATACTCCATTCAAAGGCACTTCAATCTTTTGTCTTGCCCATTCACCCTCTGAAGGCCACACATACACAATCCATGTCTTATTGTCTCAAGGCTTAAAAATCCTTCTTTATCTTGTCTCCTCCCCTTCATCTACACTGATTGAACTGGATTTAACAAGTGACATCAATAAGGGATCATAGCTTCCACCTGGATTCACCTGGTCATTCTATGTCATGGAAAGGTCCTAATATCTTGTTCACTCAATATACTTTTTTAATAAGGTATCCATCAATCAGTGGAGGCTGCTGAGGGGAGGACGTGTCATAATAATGGCTGGAACGGAGTGAATTGAATGGCATCAAACACAAGGAAACCATATGTTTGATGTGTTTGATACGATTCCACTATTCCGCTCCATCCATTACCACGAGCCCGTCCTCACCATTGAGGTGCCACCAACCTCCTGTGCCACTGACCAATGCTTGTTGTTGAGAATAAATTATATTTGGGTTATCCTAACATTGACTATCTCCCCACTTAATTCAACTCTATATTTTGTAAAACTATTTATTTTTCTTTCATGTTGTTGTTTTTTTGGCTGGAGGGTGATGTATAGTGGATCAATGACTACTTACTCTTTAAGTTCAACTCTATATTTTGTAAAATGCACTGTTTCTTTTTTTCATGTTGTGTTGTTTTGCTAGAGGGTGATATCAGTATTGGGCGATTCCACGCTAGGACAGCCCGGAAATATTTTGGGTATGTTTGTCACGCCCTGACATTAGAGAGCCTGTTTATTTCTCTATTTGGTTAGGTCAGAGTGTGATTTGGGTGGGAATTCTAGTTTTCTATTTCTTTGTTGGCCGGGTAGGGTTCCCAATCAGAGGCAGCTGTCTATCGTTGTCTCTGATTGGGAATCATACTTAGGCAGCCTGTTTTCCACCTAAGTTTGTGGGATCTTGTTTTTGTTCAGTTACTGTGTAGCCTGCAGAACGTTACGTTCGTTTATTTTTTGGTGTACATCTAAAATAAAGATGTACACTTTCCACGCTGCGCTTTGGCCTCATTCCGACAACGGACGTAACAATATTAGATTGTTCAGGCAATTCTCACATGTAAACTTAATTGGGAGGAAGGATGTTTGACATGCTTTTTACATTTGTATCATAGTTATTTAAAAAACAACATTTTAGGCCCTTTTTAGACCTATATAAATACCCTATGATCCATGAACTGTACGTGATACAGACATCTTGGTCTCATTATAGTGTGCTCTCAAATATGGAGTATGTCTAGATTCTGGAATAAAACATCACATTTATTTATTGAACAATAAAATATAGCTCAAAAGTACCCTTTTTGATTTAGTTCATTTTCAGACATATTGTTTGGAATAATATACTCTACAAGTAGTGAGAGTGGGCTCTCTGGTACTTTTGAAGATATGACACATTTTATACATAGAAATACACATTATTGTTAATTATGCAATCATTTCCCTCTTTTAGGATTGCAAATTTAGCAAATCACCAGCAGAGGGAGTTCCCTTTGAATCCATTTTCCCATTCACTGTGTTGGTGGTGCTCATAAAATGTATCATAACTTCAAAATTAGCAGATTTCCCACTGTGGAAATGTGATATACTTGTAGAGTATATTGTTCCAAACAATATGTCTTAAAATGAACTAAATCCAAAAGGGTACTTTTTAGATATTCATATTTTTATTGTTGAATAACTTAATGTGAATATATTTTTTAAGAATCTGGAGATACTCCATCTGTTAGAGCATACTATAATGAGTATATTGACTCCAAGATGTTGGCTGTATCATGTACAATTCACAGATCATAGGGTCTTACAGGAGGCATGTATAGCTCTATTAAAGGGCCTAAAATGTCCACTTTCATTATGATTTTCTCAAAAAAAGTTTCAATGTAAAAATTGCCAGAACAATCTGACATCCCAAAAATATTTTCGTGCTGTCCTGGCATGGAATCGCCCTGTAGTGGATCAATAGCAGTGTGAATCTGAAGGAGAGGTTTGTTATTATCACTGAGGGATCTGTGATTCTTTGTCCATGTTGAGGGTCTTCCTGCCATCTCACTATTTTTTAAGACAAAAGAGTAGCCAGTCAGAGGACCTGTGGGACTGCAGTCCTGTTCCTGCTGCTGTGATTAAAACTCACTCACTCACTCGCAGTTACTCACAGCTTAGATTAATTGAATCGTCTGAAATGCAGACAGTAAACAGAACATCCCAAAAGTCTTGACACTTTTAACTCAAGTTTATTTGTCATGACTTCATGTTGTTGATTGAGTTTTCCCAATAATTCCTCAATTTCTTTAATTGAGGGCTGAGTCTGCCTGAGCTACACTAACACTAATGTGTGTGCAGATGTAAACATTTTATAGTGTAAACTGTGAAGCCTGTGTGAGTCTTCAGTAATGACCTCTGTCTCTGTCTTCTGGCTGTAATCTCTATCTGCAGTCAGTATATTTACTAGTCCAGCTCACTGGCTCTACAACACAGAACAGACACTGCTGAAACGCCCTCTGTTGTTTATCAATTCAGCAGCACGTCAAGGCTGTTGGGACGTTCTAATTCTCTTCTGCTTTTCAGATGGTTCAATTAATCTAGCATGCAGTATGTTATTTGAGCAAACAGATGATGTAACTGTCTATCTGTTTATGTTTATTAATCAGTTAAATTGATTAATTAAGTGCCTATCCTTCTAATTACCATGAGTGCTCTGCAGTTATGGTGTTGGATCTCACTGGTCCTAAGGGGAAAGTGAGCAACTAGATTGGAGAGTTTTGTTCCTCGTTCATGATGGAATTATTTCCAGTCAGAATTGAAAACACGTCTTATTTCAAACAGAAAATGTCGCTGTCTGTCCAATCCTACGTTCACTTACAATTATGCCTTTTTGCATTCTGTAGGTAATTCACAGTATGAGTAATTGTATTTAGCATAGTTAAGAATTAAGTGTTATATATATAGTGTTAGTGTTATATATATATATATTGTCTAAAACTTGAATGTTGCTTGTAGATTAGGGCTCCCAAGTGGCACAGCGGTCTAAGGCACTGCATCTCAGTGAAAAAGGTGTCACTGCCATGCCTGGTTTGAATCCAGGCTGCATCACATCCACCCGTGATTGGCAGTCCCATAGGGCGGTGCACAATTGGCCCAGCGTCGTCTAGGTTTGGCCGGGGTAGGCTGTCATTGTAAACAAGAATTTCTTCTTAACTGACTTGCCTAATAAATAAAAATAATGATCCCAGTGTTTTTTGACTCTATTCCTATGGTAGCAGTGATCCTGCTTTACCAGTGACTCAAGTGGAGCTGTCTGCCAGAGGAGTTGACTATTCTGTCCAAGAATGTACTCCAGGTAATCAATGAAGTCAATCTCTATAGTGATATACAACGCTACAGGATTGAACACACCCTAGTATCAGATCTAAACATCTCTCCTGTAGCACTAGGGTTACACTACCTGCTAAGGGGAATTACTGTATGTGGTAGTGAGTAAGTAGTAAGAGATAGTAAGTGGTGAGAGAGTGGTACTTCTTCCTTCCTGTTTTTGACTAATTTCTTGTAACTTGGAGCTCTCGTATTCACTATGATGGAACAGTTGATATCCTGGAGCTGGTGGTGTCTCTTTGTGATTTCAATGTTTGAGAAGAGTAATGATCTGTTTGGCCTGATCAGTAAAGCCTCCGGCACTGTGCTGTTTGACCAGCTGCCGCAGAGCGAGAGACAGACATAGACGGAGAGATAGAGAGAGAAACATAGAGAGAGAGAGAGAGAGACAGACATAGACGGAGAGATAGAGAGAGAAACATAGAGAGAGGAATGAAAAACAAGTTCCCAACAGATTGTGAAGATAAAGAGCTGCATCACATTTCTCACCACGTTGAACTTGTTGTTTTCTGTCGTCTATGACATTACCTCCAATGGCATTCCTTTTCTGTCCTCATCTGAATTGTATAAATAGTACTCTCATTAATTGCACCCATCAGCAAACTATAAGGAGATAGACATTTGGTGCCTGTCCTCCTGTCCCCTCTGGGCTCAATGACTAGGGTAAGGGGATGAAGAGGGCTCCTACTGATTCTCTGGGAGACTGATATGGTCAGCAGCCCCCTAAACTCCCCCTTCCCCCCTCCTCCTGTTTGTTGAGGAGGTGTGAGAGGGGAGGGAGGGAGGGATGGATGGAGCGAGTCAGCGAGGGTACGAGGGAGGGAGGAAGGAAGGGAGGGATGGATGGAGGGAGGAACGGGGAGTGGAGCAGAGCAGACAGCCACACACTCCCTCTCATACACACACAGATTCGACGTGAGGGAGTCAGTGACAGAAGTAGAGACTCCATTCAGTGCTGAGTTGACTCACACACTCTTGGTCCACTTCGCACTCCATTAGCAGGCATGGCACAGAGAAAGAGGAGTTTCACCTTTGGAGCGTATGGAGGGTAAGAGGGAATAGCATTCTCATTTACAGAGCTGTTCAACCTTACTCTGCACATTTTACTGTGTGTGTGTGTGTGTGCTTGTGTGTGCTTGCACTTGTACACAGGCTTGTGAGTGTGATTGTGTGTGCCTGCCTGCTTGTCACCAAGGGGTGTGATTTCTGTTTGAAGTCGCTGTGCTTGCTATAAACCATTGCCTGCTTCCCTGAACATGACAATGCAGTTGACCCTGGTTGTGCTGCATTATTTAACATCAGCTATTACAGACTCAACCCCAGCTAAACACTGATTTCCTGACTGACTGACAGGCACAGGAGGCTTGGCAGGGTGGAGGGTGGTGAAGAGGGAGAGAAGAGAGTTTCAGTGGAAGCTGCACAGACAGGAACTCTGATAGAAGACTGTAAAGAGGGAGAGAGGCCCGTCAGAGTTGAAATGATTGAATTAGAGTAGACACTGTGGCTCAGACACACACACACACACACACACACACACACACACACACACACACACACACACACACACACACACACACACACACACACACACACACACACACACACACACACACACACACACACACACACACATAAACAAAATCAGTCTATTTAATCAATCTATCAAGCAATCTTGATTTGATTGACTCTCTTTATGCAACAGGTTCCTCACTTACAGATTGGTTGAGCAGAGTCTATACACAGTATGAGTGTGTGTGCACAACACATGTTTCTAAAGTCTTCTATCTGTCTGATCATGTGCACACTTTGTATTTTTTTGTGTTGTACTGTTCGGTATCCTAGGTTTTCCAGTAACAGTGTAAATGGAGGACTCAGGTGGCGTCTCCCTCCTCTGACCTGCTGGATAATCCCCTATAGACACCATGTAGGAATTAACACCACAATTAGGTGTTTTCAATCACTTTGGTGCAATTATCACAAGTATGTTGTACATTTTCACAACTCTAGGCACAACTCTTTAAAACAGATAATCAAAATGGCTTGTGTTTCAAAACTCACATTTTCAATAGGCCATTATCAATAAAACGTCACAATACAGTGCGGAGCGTTCGATTTGGCTGCTGGGGGGCAAGGAGACCCCTAGCTATACTTAAACCATTGGCAACTGCCGTTTTCAAGAGATTGTTAAATAAATAATCAAACTATTTGGTTTTAATATCATCACCTCTTGGAAGAGCATAGTCAGAACTACACATTTCCAATTATTCCCCATTTAGCGCTATCATCGGAGTTATTCAGCAAGTAACTGCATACTTTCATGATTAGTCAACATCAATTGATCATGTACTGTGGCAAGAAAAAGGATGTGGACCCTTTGGAAATACCTGGATTTCTGCATAAATTGGTCATAAAATTTGATCTGATCTTCATCTAGGTCACAACAATAGACAAACACAGTCTGCTTAAACTGACAACACACAAACAATTATACATTTTCATGTCTTTATTGAACACACTGTGTAAACATTCACAATGCTGGGTGGGAAAAGTATGTGAACCCTTGGTTTTAATAACTGGTTGACCCTACTTTGGCAGCAATAACCTCAACTAAACGTTTTCTGTAGTTGCAGAACAGACCTGCACAACAGTCAGGAGGAATTTTGGACTATTCCTCTTTACAAAACTGTTTAAGTTCAGTAATATTCTTGGGATGTCTGGTGTGAACTGCTCTCTAGAGGTCATGCCACAGCATCTCAATCGGGTTGAGGTCAGGACTCTGACTGGGCCACTCCAGAAGGTGTATTTTCTTCTGTTGAAGCCATTCTGTTGTTGATTTACTTCTGTGTTTTGGGCCGTTGTCCTGTTTCATCACCCAACTTCTGTTGAGCTTCAATTGGCGGACAGATAGCCTAACATTCTCCTGCAAAATGTCTTGATAAACTTGGGAATTCATTTTTCCATTAATGATAGCAAGCTGTCCAGGCCCTGAGGCAGCAAAGCAGCCCCAAACCATGATGCTTCCTCCACCATACTTTACAATTGGGATGAGATTTTGATGTTGGTGTGCTGTGTGTTTTTTTCTCCACACATAGTGTTGTGTTCCTTCCAAACAACTCAGCTGTAGTTTCATTTGTCCACAGAATATTTTGCCAGTAGCGCTGTGGAACATCCAGGAGCACTTTTGCGAACTTCAGATGTGCAGCATCATGTTTTTTTGGGACAGCAGTTGCTTCTTCCTATCCTCCTATGAGCACCATTCTGGTTTAAGACTCGTCAACGGAGATGTTAGCATGTTCCAGAGATTTCTGTAAGTCTTTAGCTGACACTAGGATTCTTCTTGACCTCATTGAGCATTCTGTGCTGTGCTCTTGCAGTCATCTTTGCAGGACAGACACTCCCAGGGAGAGTAGCAACAGTGCTGAACTTTCTCCATTTATAGATCATTTCTCTTAACATGGATTGATGAACATCAAGGCTTTTAGAGATTTTGTAACCCTTTCCAGCTTTTTGCAAGTCAGCAATTCTTAATCTTAGGTCTTCTGAGATCTTTTTTGTTCAAGGCATGGTTCACATTAGGGAATTCTGAGGGTTGACAGATCCATTTGGCATGTAGTTAGCTAGCTAGCTAAGGAAACAACACGTGTAATTTAACTTGCTTCATCAGTGATAAGGCTTTTGGAAAGAGCTTGATCGGCAAGTCCTCGTCCTAGTAAAGTTGTCAGTCGGACTACTGTCATCACCACCATAGATGGCAAGCAAACCAAACAACATTTGGATATAGCTATCTAGTTTATCCCCTGAAAATGACCATGCTAACTAGCTATATTGATATTATCTGTAATTAGCTAGCTAGCCAATTTGACGTGGTCCATCAATCATGTCTGTCAGCAGCAATCGCGATTGAAACACTCTTAAAAACAATGTGAAAAGGGGATAATGTTAGTTAACTTCACTAGGTAGGCCTATGTTGTTTAGCCAACTGTACAACGTTTCTACCGGTAGCTTGCAAAGTGAACATTATCAGTTAACAGTGCATCGGCAAATGTGCCCTTCTGATGTTTGACAGACCGAGCCCACAAAGGATGGGAAATCAACCTAAACCACTCATACTTGTCAGGTATAGTTCACTTTTATTTTCTATCACTCAAATATCCAATTAATGGGGGCCAATATTGATAGATTTCGTGAGGCTACCCTCATTTATCTGAAATTCCATGATCAAGTGATGTTTACTGATCATGAAAAGAATGCAGTTACTGGCTGTGGCCTATAACTCTGATGATGATAGAGCTTAATGTGCACAATTGTTTTGCATGGAGTAATCTGAAATTTGTAGTTCTGACTGTGCTCTTCAAGTGGTGGTGATATTGCAAACAAATAGTTAACATTTATTTAACAATCCATTGAAAACATCACGCACTTATTAATGGTTTAAGAGGAGATGCTGGTCTCCTTGCCCCTCAGCAGGCAAATCGAACGCTCTGCACCTTATTGTGATGTTTTTATTGATAACAACTCATTGACTCATTGAGTACAACAAGCAAATTCACAAAGTCAGTTGTTCACTGCAACAAATCACTGTTTCAATTTGAATACATATTAATTGTAAGTATCTGCTTTCAAAATACAATATTCACTTTACTTTTGATATGATTTCTTGTCATTTGTTAACAATACAATTAGCTATCTCTTAATTAAAATTAAAACTACTGAACCAAATGATGTAGTGCCTAGTTAACGTAAACCTTTTTCAGGACCCCGTCTTTCAAGGATTATTCGTAAAAATCCAAATAACTTCACAGATCTTCATTGTAAATGGTTTCCCATGCTAGTTCAATGAACCATAAACAATTAATGAACATGCACCTGTGGAACGGTTATTAGGACACTAACAGCTTACAAACAGTAGGCAATTAAGGTCACAGTTATGAACACTTAGGACACTAAAGAGGCCTTTTACTGACTCTAAAAAACACCAAAAGAAAGATGCCCAGGGTCCCTGCTCATCTGCGTGAATATGCCTTAGACATGCTGCAAGAAGGCATGAGAACTGCAGACGTGGCCAGGGCAATAGATTGCAATGTCCTTACTGTGAGACTTCTAAGACAGCGCTACAGGGAGACAGGACAGACAGCTGATCGTCCTCGCAGTGGCAGACCACATGTAACAACACCTGCACAGGATTGGTACATCTGAACATCACCTGCGGGACAGGTACAGGATGGCAACAACAACTGCCCGAGTTACACCAAGAACGCATAATCCCTCCATCAGTGCTCAGACTGTCCGCATTAGGCTGAGAGAGGCTGGACTGAGGGCTTGTAGGCCTGTTGTAAGGCAGGTCCTCACCAGACGTCACAGGCAAACTCACCGTCGCTGGACCAGACAGGACTGGAAAAAAGTGCTTTTCACAGACTAATCGTGGTTTTGTCTCACCGGGAGTGATGGTCGGATTCGCGTTTATTGTCGAAGGAATGAGCATTACACCGAGGCCTGTACTCTGGAGCGGGATCGATTTGGAGATGGAGGCCCCGTCATGGTCTGGGGCGGTGTGTGACAGCATCATCGCACTGAGCTTGTTGTCATAGCCGGAAATCTCAACGCTGTGCATTACAGGGAAGACATCCTCCTCCCTCATGTGGTACCATTCCTGCAGGCTCATCCTGACATGACACTCCAGCATGACAATGCCACCAGCCATACTGCTCGTTCTGTGCGTGATTTCCTGCAAGACAGGAATGTCAGTGTTCTGCCATGGCCAGCGAAGAGTCCGGATCTCAATCCCATTGAGCATGTCTGGAACCTGTTGGATCAGAGGGTAAGGGCTAGGGCCATTCACCCCAGAAATGTCTGGGAACTTGCAGATGCCTTGGTGGAAGAGTGGGGTAACATCTCACAGCAAGAACTGGCAAATCTGATGCAGTCCATGAGGAGGAGATGCACTGCAGTACTTAATGCAGCTGGTGGCCACACCAGATACTGACTGTTACTTTTGATTTTGACCCCCCTTTGTTCAGGGTCACATTATTCAATTTCTGTTAGTCACATGTCTGTGGAACTTGTTCAGTTTATGTCTGTTGTTGAATCTTGTTATGTTCATACAAATATTTACACATTAAGTTTGCTGAAAATAAATGCAGAGAGAGGACTTTTCTTTTTTTGCAGACAGAATGAGAAAAAAATATATAAACTTTTGTTATTGACAAATACGTATTTTCTACCATAATTTGCAAATAAATTCATTAAAAATCCTACAATGTGATTTTCTGGATTTTTTCCCCCTCATTTTGTCTGTCATAGTTGAAGTGTACCTATGATGAAAATTACAGGCCTCTCTCATCTTTTTAAGTGGGAGAACTTGCACAATTGGTGGCTGACTAAATACTTTTTTGCCCCACTGTATATTCAATCTATCTGATTTTCAAAATACAATTTTCACTTTACTTTTGATATAATTTTCTTTTAATTTGTTAACAATATAAATCAACTAACACTTACTGAAACTGATCAAAACTGATAAATACCGAATCAAAATAATGTTTTGAGGGAGCATGCAATTGGCTTGCTGACTGCAGGAATGTCCACCAGAGCTGTTGCCAGAAAATGTAATGTTCATGTATCTACTATAAGCCGCCTCCAACTCATTTTAGAGAATTTGGCAGTAAGTCCAACCGGCCTCACAACCGCAGACCACGTGTAGCCATGCCAGCCCAGGACTTCCACATCCGGCATCTTCACCTGCAGGATCGTCTGAGACAAAACACCCGGACAGCTGATGAAACTGCGAGTTTGCAAAACAGAAGAACTTCTGCCCAAATGGTCGGAAACCATCTCAGGAAAGCTTATTTACATGCTAGTCGTCCTCACGAGGGTCTTGACCTGACTGCAGTTTGGCATTGTGAATGTTTACCTGTTAAAAGGTCTTGTTCACATTGGCTACGGAGAGCATGATCACACAACTTTCCGGAACAGCTGTTGCTCTCATGCATGCTTCAGTGTTGCTTACCTTGAAGTGAACATAAAAGGCATTTAGCTCATCTGGTAGACTCACGTCACTGGATAGCTTGCGGCTGGGTTTCCCTTTGTAATCCGTAATAGTTTTCAAGCCCTGCCACATTCGAAGAGTGTCTGAGCCGGTGTGATAGGATTCAATCTTAGTCCTGTATTGACATTTTGCCTGTTTGATGGTTTGTCAGAGGGCATAGCAGGATTTTTTATAAGCCTCCGGATTAGTGTCCCGCTCCTTGAAAGCGGCAGCACTAGCCTTTAGCTCGGTGCGGATGTTTCCTGTAATCCATGGCTTCTGGTTGAGATATATACGTACTGTCACCGTGGGGACGGCATCTTCGATGCACTTATTGATGAAGCCGGAGACTGAGGTGGTATACTCCTCAATGCCATTGGATGAATTCCAGAACATATTCTAGTCTGTGCTAGCAAAACAGTCCTGTAGCATAGCATCCGCATCATCTGACCATTTCCATAATGAGTGAGTCACTGGTACTTCCTGCTTTAGTTTTTGCATTGTAAGCAGGAATCAGGAGGATATAATTATGGTCAGATTTTCCAAATGGAGGGCAAGGGAGAGCTTTGTATGCACCTCTGTGTTGAGTAAAGGTGGTCTAGAGTTTTTTCCCCCTAGAAATTAGGTAAAGCGGATTTAAGTTTACCTGCATTAAAGTCCCCCGGCCACTAGGAGCGGCACTTCTGGATGAGCATTTTCTTGTTTGCTTATGGCCTTATACAGCTCGTTGAGTGTGGTCTTAGTGTCAGCATCGGTTTGTGGTGATAAATTGACGGCTACAAATAATATAGATTAAAATTATCTCGGTAGATAATGTGATCTACAGCTTATCATAGGGTACACTATCTCAGGCGAGCAATACCTTGAAACTTCTTTAATATTAGACATTGCACACCAGGTGATATTGACAAATAGACACACACCCCCACCCCTCGTCTTACCATACGTAGCTGTTCTGTCCAGCCAATGCACAGAAAACCAAGCCAGCTCTATATGATCCGTGTCTTCATTCAGCCATGACTCGGTGAAACAAGATAGAGATCATCCAGTTTATTTTCCAGTGAATGCATGCTGGCCAATGGATTGTATGGTAGAGGTGGGTTGACTCAGGGGTGAAAGATATGTGAAACCCCAATGATGTACAATCAAAGTTTCTGTACATAAAACATTTTTTCAATCACTTTGTCAGAACATTTTTTGATCTAAGTGGTATATTTTCAAATCTCTAATTACAAAACTCAAAACTGATAACACTTATGCCCCCATCTTATGTTTATAACCTTTGATTGTGCATTCAGTGCGGTTTCACACCTGAGTCATTCATCCAAAATCAAGCCCAAGTTTTCCATGAAATATGAGAACACTTTGTTTAGTCACCAATATATCAGATAAAGATAGACTCACCATTTAGCAATATAAAAGGTCCAATGCAGCCGTTTTTATCTCAATATCAAATCATTTCTGGGTAACAATTAAGTACCTTACTGTGATTGTTTTCAATAAAAACGGTCAAAAAGAAAAAAATAGCTTCTTAGCAAAGAGCAAATTCTCAAGCAAGAATTTAGCAAGGACTGTCTGACAGTGTCCTACTGTCTGTCAAGAGGGAAAACTCTCTTATTGGTCTAACCTCTCTGGGATAGGCGGGACGCTTGCGTCCCACTTGGCCAATAGCCAGGGAAAATGCAGAGCGCCAAATTCAAATAAAATACTATAAAAATCAAACTTTCATTAAATCACACATGTAAGATACCAAATTAAAGCTACACTCGTTGTGAATCCAGCCAACATGTCAGACTTCAAAAAGGCTTTTTGGCGAAAGCATAAGAAGCTATTATCTGATGATAGCACAACAGTAAATAAAGAGAGAGTAGCATATTTCAACCCTGCAGGCGCGACACAAAACGCAGAAATAAAATATAAATCATGCCTTACCTTTGACGAGCTTCTTTTGTTGGCACTCCAATATGTCCCATAAACATCACAAATGGTCCTTTTGTTCGATTAATTCCGTCGATATATATCCAAAATGTCCATTTATTTGGCGCGTTTGATCAAGATAAACACAGCTTCCAATTTGCGCAACGTCACTACAAAATATCTCAAAAGTAACCTGTAAACTTTGCCAAAACATTTCAAACCACTTTTGTAATACAACTTTAGGTATTTTTAAACGTTACTAATCGATCAAATTGAAGACGGGACTATCTGTGTTCAATACAGGAAGACAACAAACTGACGCTACTTTTCGAGTCATCTCTCAAAAAGTGCACTTCAAGTGACACTCATTCAAGATGGCCATACTCAATATAATTTTCCATACAGTATTTGACTATAACTTGACATGCAAATTATTATTATTTTTTTTGCATCCAATGGCAAGTTGTGAGCATGTTATTAGATGTCAGTCTTACAGTTTCGTTATCCTCATACAGTACATACATAGGACAAATAATCATAAATAAGAGGTATTGTAAAGCAGTTGGCTACTGTAAAAATGTAGCATGTGTGCCTTTTCTGCACATTGTACAAGTTCACCTTTTCCATGTGACTTCCTACGACAACTGATACAGTATCACCATTCTCCATCAGGAAAAAGTGGAAAGAGTCACTATGTGCTACCATTTGGAATTATGGTGTGGTGTACAATGTACTGGTAAAATACCTGGGTTGTATATAACAATAAATTCCACTCATTATCTGAATGTCATCAATACACTCACTGTAAGCTGATGAATATCAAGCACAGAGACAGGCAATGCTGTATCAGTCAACAAGTCACATCGAAAAGGTGATCTTGTACAATGTTGCATGGAGCAGAAAGGGCATACACCACCGTGCTATGTTTTTACAGTAGCCAACTGCTTTTCAATACCCCTATTTGGGATGATTTGTCCTACAAAAAGGATAATAGGTCTGAGGATAATGAAACTGTAAGACTGACATACAGTATTTCTCAACATGCTCACAACCTACCATTGGATACAAATTATTTTTAAAATGGTGCCTGTCAAGTTATAGTCAAATACTGTATGGAAAATTATACTTTATTTACTCAAATATTGCAAGGGTTCTGAACATAAGATAGGGGGTATTAAAAGTGTTATCAGTTTAGATTTTTGTACTTTTGCCATTTTGAAAATATACCACTTACATCTGAAAAATGTGCCAAACTGTAACAGGTGCTCTATGGTATGTCCAAATAGCTTCTTTCAAGGACATGTGTGTACGTGCATGTCCCTATCATTCAGAGTGTGCAAACCTGAGGAATAGAGATTGTTCCAGTTGCTTGTGGAAACCAGATTTGAAGAAATAGGAGGATTTTAATTGTATATCTGTTGGCACTTTCCACTTTGTTTGCAATTTGACCATTTTGATAGGTCAGTCTGATTACCCACATCACCAGGTGACATCCACTGTATCCTTCCCTTGCTTCCCTTTGGCATTCACTGTGAGGAATTAAACTATTCTGTCTATAGATTGGTATTTCCGTCACTCTACTTTGTCTCATTTAAATGTCAGAGGAGCAGCTACTCATCTCCAAATCAGGGCTTCCAACACCATTTGTCACATAATCCTTTGAAGGTTTTTAGTTTCCACCTCATGTAAGATATTTCATGAATACTGATATGGATATGCTATCCTCTCAGAATCAAGTCTGTTCACAATCCAATGGATTTATTGACATAGTATACTGTACAGTTTATTATGTGGTGCTGCGGTAGTCAGTCCTACTCAGTTCCTTTTTTTAGGGGTCTCTTTAGGACTGCTGTCTCCATGCAGGGGATTTTGTGTAGACTAAACAGGGGTTGTGGGTTGGTTTCCCCCAAGCAGTTGAGCCCAATACAGGGTGAGCCACGGGCTCTGTCTCTGTCATATACTAAATGAGACAGTTTCATTTGTCATCTCTTTGTAGTCTCCTCCATGTTGTAGTCTCCTCCATGTTATAGTCTCCTCCATGTTGTAGTCTCCTCCATGTTGTAGTCTCCTCCATGTTGTAGTCTCCTCCATGTTGTAGTCTCCTCCATGTTATAGTCTCCTCCATTTTTGTAGTCTCCTCCATGTTGTAGTCTCCTCCATGTTATAGTCTCCTCCATTTTTGTAGTCTCCTCCATGGTCTCTCCCTTAGCTCACAGCTCATATCCCCTTCCTCATACACTCTTCATGGGACTCATGAAATAAACAGTGAGGTATGTCTTTGTCCCAGATCTGAACACACACTCATCTCCCCCATGGCTCAAGACCAGACACACAGACAGAGAGGCTGCATGCGCTCACTATGGATCTCTCCACTTCTGTTATTTTTGCTACAATGCATTTGAAAAGCACTGAAAGAAAAAAAGACATGGATCAGTGTGTGCAGACCATGTTCAAGAACAGCAGAGTGGAAGGCTCATTGTTGTGAAAGTGGAGCAGGCCAGCAACAAATAGTAGATTTATAGCAAAGCAGTCAGCTGATTTGAGAAGAGGAGCTTCCTTCAATGATAGTTCTGGTCAATTGAATGAAAGATGCCTTACTTTTACTGAAGGATACTTTATTGTTGTTTAGAACCAATATTCACCTACAAGCGCACTATGTCACTTTCTCACAAGAGGGTTGTATCCAACCTTGTGTGTGTTTGAGTTTAATGCAATTCTCAAATCTACAGAACACACAAATAGGGATGGGCATTTGAAATGATTTCATTATCATTATATTTTCGGATATCTGGATAGTCGAAATACATGAGTTTTAATTTTGTAATGATTATTTTTTCTACTTCAATTAAGACTTGCTCGGGCGACCCGAGAAAGCCTGTGAGCTGTGCTCCGCTTGTTTCAGATGGAGGTTGGGGGAGGGGCGAGAGACGAGCAGGGGCCGGTGTGTGTGACAGTCTATATGTGTGGCAGAGAGGGAGAGAAAGGAAGTAGACAAACTGACTTGTGCTAGTTAGATCATTTATATCTGCAAAAAGTCGGTATGATAGATAGACAATCTGTTAGGGCTTGTCTTGACTGCATCAAATCATAGTAAAGAAGCTAGCTAGCTACAGTAGCCAGCTAAGGTAGTCAGCTAACTGAACAAAAATATAAAATATAAAATCATCATGCAATAAGGATAAGGATTTAAATAAATTCATTAGGCCCTAATCTATGGATTTCACATGATTGGGAATACATACAGTTGAAGTCGGAAGTTTACGTACACCTTAGACAAATACATTAAACTCAGTTTTTCACAATTCCTAACATTATATCCTAGTAAAAAGTCCCTGTCTTAGGTCAGTTAGGATCACCACTTAATTTTAAGAATGTGAAATGTCAGAATAATAGTAGAGAGAATTATTTATTTCAGCTTTTATTTCTTTCATCACATTCCCAGTGGGTCAGAAGTTTACATACACTCAATTAGTATTTGGTAGCGTTGCCTTTAAATTGTTTAAAACTTCGGTCAAACATTTTAGGTAGCCTTCCACAAGCTTCCCACAATAAGTTGGGTGAATTTTGGCCCATTCCTCTTGACAGAGCTGGTGTAACTGAGTCAGGTTTGTAGGCCACCTTGCTCGCAAACCCTTTTTCAGTTCTGCCCACACATTTTCTATAGGATTGAGGTCAGGGCTTTGTGATGGCCACTCCAATACCTTGACTTTGTTGTCCTTAAGCCATTTTGCCACAACTTTGGAAGTATGCTTGGGGTCATTGTCCATTTGGAAGACCCATTTGCGACCAAGCTTTAACTTCCTGACGGATGTCTTGAGATGTTACTTCAATATATCCACATAATTTTCCATCCTCATGATGCCATCTATTTTGTGAGGTGCCCCAGTCACTCCGGCAGCAAAGCACCGCCACAACATGATGCTGCCACCCCTGTGCTTCACGGTTGGTATGGTGTTCTTCGGCTTGCAAGCCTCCCACTTTTTCCTCCAAACATAACGATGGTTATTATGGCCAAACAGTTCTATTTTTGTTTCATCAGACCAGAGGACATTTCTCCAAAAAGTACGATCTTTGTCTGTGGATATACTGTAGATACTTTTGTACCTATTTCCTCCAGCATCTTCACAAGGTCCTTTGCTGTTGTTCTGAGATTGATTTTCACTTTTCGCATCAAAGTACGTTCATTACTAGGAGACAGAACGCATCTCTTTCCTGAGCAGTATGAAAGCTGCGTGGTCCCATGGTGTTTATACTTGCGAGCTATTGTTTGTACAGAGGAACGTGGTGCCTTCAGGCATTTGGAAATTGCTCCCAAGAATGAACCAAACTTGTGGAGGTCTACCATTTTTTTCTGAGGTCTTGGCTGATTTCTTTTGATTTTCCCATGATGTCAAGCAAAGAGGCTGCGAGTTTGAAGGCAGGCCTTGAAATACATCCACAGGTACACCTCCAATTGACTCAAATTATGTCAATTAGCCTATCAGAAGCTTCTAAAGCCATAACATTTTCTGGAATTTTCCAAGCTATTTAAAGCCACAGTCAGCTTAAACTTCTGACCCACTGGAAATGTGATACAGTGAATTCTAAGTGAAATAATCTGTCTGTAAACAATTATTGGAAAAATTACTTGTGTCATGCACCAAGTAGATGTCCTAACCGACTTGACAAAACTATAGTTTGCTGTGTGGATCAGAAAACCAGTCAGTATCTGATTTGACCACCATTTGCCTCAAGCAGCCCGACACATCTCCTTCACATAGAGTTGATCAGGCTGTTGATTGTGGCCTGTGGAATGTTGTCCCACTCCTCTTCAATGGCAGTGGGAAGTTTCTGGATATTGTCGGGAACTGTAACTCGCTGTTGTACACTCAATCGAGATCATCTCAAACATGCTCAATGGGTGACGTCTAGTTAATATGCAGGACATGGAAGAACTGGGGACATTTTCAGCTTCCAGTAATTGTGTACAGATTCTTGTGACATGGGGTTGTGCATTATCATGCTGAAACATGAGGTGATGATGGCGGATGAATGGCACGACAATGGTCCTCAGGATCTCGTCACGGTATGTAGAGGTTCTGGGCTGGTGTGGTTACACATGGTCTGCGGTTGTGAGGCCAGTTGGACATACTGCCCAATTTTTTAAAATGACGTTGGAGGCAGTTTATGGTAAAGAAAATACTATTAAAGTCTCTGGCAACAGCTGTGGTGGACATTCCTGCATGCCAATTTCTGTTGCTGTCAGAGCAGCTAACCGATCACTGTACCTGTACACAACCCATCTGTAAATAGCACATCCAACTACCTCATCCCCATATTGTTATTTATTTTTTTGCTCTTTTTTCTCCAAGTATCTCTACTTGCACATTATCATCTGCACATCTATCACTCCAGTGTTAATGCTAAATTGAAATTATTTCACCACTATGGCCTATTTATTGCCTTACCTCCCTAATTTTACTACATTTGCACACACTGTACATATGTTTTTCTATTGTGTTGTTGACTGTACGTTTGTTTACCCCATGTGTAACTCTGTGTTGTCGGTTTTGCCGCACTGCTTTGCTTCATCTTGGCCAGGTCGCAGTTGTAAATGAGAACTTGTTCTCAACTGGCCTACCTGGTTAAAAAACATTTATTTTAATATGCACGCTCCATCAAAGACATCTGTGGAATTGTGTTGTGTGACAAAACTGCACATTTTAGAGTGGACTTTTATTGTCCCCAGCACAAGGTGCACCTATGTAATGACCATGCTATTTAATCAGCTTCTTGGTATGACCTGTCAGATGGATCGATTATCTTGACAAACGAGGAAAGCCCACTAACAGGGATGTAAACACATTTCTGGGATCTTTTATTTCAGCTCATGAAACATGGGACCAACACTTTACATGTTGCATTTATATTTTTGTTCAATGTAGCTAAAGTAGCTAGGCTAATTGAGGCTATTTTGTTGCGCTCCCCGTACTTGTCTACAACAACTCCATTCATATGAAACAACAGTCTACCTGTTGGTTGATCCATTTCACATTGATTAGAAATCTCCCACTTCACTTGCTACACATGGAGCCTATGTGGCGATGCTTTGATTGACTGACAATAACAACAAGCTACCTGTGCATTTTTTTAAAGGGGTGCACTCATAAAAACTGTCATAAAACTGTTGTTTTATTTCAATTTCAAATGTAATGGTCTATCCTTGTAGGCTGTTTAGCAACGCCACATAGATCATTTGTAGCCTTTTCATTGCTAATAGGCCTATATTTTTTTATTCTCAAAATGTAATATTCTCCCAAGTAATCAAATACAAAAGTCCATTCGGATATTCAAATATTTAAATAACCGTGCCCATCCCTATACAAAAACAACATGGAGTGGGCATAATTTCTTTGTCATCATGGTCAAGTTTGCATGACAAAAGATCAGTCAATGATTACATGGCAAGGCGTAGGGCAAAACAAGCAGGATATCTATGCCATGCAAGAGGGCTGGAGAGGGTGCCAGTCAATCACAGTTAACATTCACATTGATATTCACAATGGAAATCTACTGTACCCTGCTTTAGAGGAACAGGGAAAAGCATGAGATGAACTTGGATCCATAATAATGACTTGCACAAAACAGGTGGGAAGTGTTGTTTCAGTTGTGTGTACACTGCAGTTGTGTGTATACTGTAATTGATGCCTGTTAACACAGTGCTCCTGTAATAACAGAATGTATAGATCTCAGCTACTGTAGCAAGTTGGTTAGCCAGCAAAGATAGAACTTTGGACCACGTGGCATTGAAAGGCCATTTGTCAAGAATTATCATAGAAGCTATGACAGCTGTCGTGTTTCTGATCAAGGCTAAATGATGCATGGTTTAAGACATGTGTTACCAAACAAGTGTGCTGACCTTCAGGATCCTGAGGCTGTGTGTGTATGTGTGTGTGTGTCTCAGAGGTGACTGGTGTAATCTGTTATAGCCAGGCCAGCAATGGCATAGCCTCGCCCTGTTAGCATGGTCTTGCTCTACTCTGCTCTGCTCTGGTACCAGTGTGTGTTCACAGTCCCAGCCACACAGACTCACTGTACTCCACTGTACCAGAGCATCAATGTGCACATTCAGCCACTTCACTCTCATTTACTCAATCAATGGGCTCATTCAGCTGCCCATGTTATATAGTACAGAGCCTGCTGGCTCTAGACCTGGGCTCATATAACTATTGGCTAACAACAATAGGGAATATCAGACATTGAATTTGAGGATGGTATGGAAGACGTTGTTCAGAGGCTTTTTGTAATTATTTCTTTCCGATCTATAGTACCAGTCAAAAGTTTGGACACACATACTCATTCCAGGGTTTTTCTTTATTTTTTTACTATTTTCTACATTGTGGAATAATAGTGAAGACATCCAAACGATGAAATAACACAAATGGAATCATGTGGTAACCAAAAAAGTTTGAATAAATATAAATTCTTCAAAGTAGCCACCCTTTGTCTTGATGACAGCTTTGTAGTCTTGGCATTCTATCAACCAGCTTCATGAGGTAGTCATCTGGAATGCATTTCAATTAACAGGTGTGCCTTGTTAAAAGTTAATTTGTGGAATTTCTGTCTTTCTTAATGCATTTGAGTCAATCAGTTTTGTTGTGACAAGGTAGGGGTGGTATACAGAAGATATCCCTATTTGGTAAAAGACCAAGTCCATATTATGGCAAGAAAAGCTCAACTAAGCAAAGAGAAACGACAGCCCATCATTACTTTAAGACATGATTGTCAGTCAATCCGGAAAATTTCAAGAACTTTGAAAGTTTCTTCAAGTGCATTTGCAAAAACCTTCAAACGATCTGATGAAACTGGCTCTCACAAGGATCGCCACAGGAAAGGTGAACGGATTATCTCCACATGTGTGGTTCCCACTGCGAAGCATGAAGGAGGAGGTGTGATGGTGTGGGGGTGCTTTGCTGGTTACACTGTCAGTGATTTATTTAGAATTCAAGAAACACTTAACCAGCAATGTTACCACAGCATTCTGCAGCAATACGCCATCCCATGTGGTTTGCGCTTAGTGGGACTATAATTTGTTTTTCAACAGGACAATGACCCAACAAACCTTCAGGCTGTGTAAGGGCTATTTGAACAAGAAGGAGAGTGATGGAGTGCTGCATCTGGCCTCCATAATCACCCGACCTCAACCCAATTGAGATGGTTTGTGATGAGTTGGACCGCAGAGTGAAGGAAAAGCAGCCAACAAGTGCTCAGCATATGTGGGAACTCCTTCAAGACGGTTGGAAAAGCATTCCAGGTGAAGCTGGTTGAGAGAATGCCAAGAGTGTGTGAAACTGTAATCAAGAATCAAGACAAAGGGTGGCTACTTTGAAGAATCTAAAATATATTTAGATTTGTTTCACACTTTTTTGGTTACTACATAATTCCATGTTTGTTTTTTCAGTTTTGACGTCTTCACTATTATTCTACAGTGTCGAAAATAAGTAAAAATAAAGAAAAGCCCTTGAATAAGTAGGTGTGTCAAAATGTTTGACTGGTACTGTATTTTGAATGATTCCCAGTTAGTTTCTATTTTCATCACAGTTCTTCTAGTCAGCTGAATAGAGGAAGGGTGGAGGATAGAATCAGCTTTATTAAAACGCAGAATAGACATTCAACCACCTCTAGATATTCAGCCACCTTTCATTTCAGTGAATGCTATTATATACAGAACATAGAGCCTTTGAATTCATGGTTACAATACCTTTAGAAAGCACATGTCCATGATGCGAATGATGTATGCACGAAAACACAATGTCGTACAGCTAACTGTCAGCTTTAAATAGTTTGCATGGGGAATATAGGAGTCATTATTCCAATTTTATTCTGCATTTAAAATGATCAGAAAATAACAAAATAGATGGAACAAGTCCTGGTTTTGTTCCTATTCTGTCACCCACACACTGGAGCTACAAGAGGACAGTTGTTTGAGCTTTCAATTGAATATTCCTACATTTGTTTACAATCTCCTCACGTCCTCCTTTGCAATCTTGCCCGGTGATGACTCAATTACTTAAATTGACTTTATAATTAGTGTTGGTGTTACTCATTTCAGAAAATGTCATTTCTATTCTAACATAACATGTTTTATGCAAAGCAATATTTTTGCCAAGTGTGTGTATTAGGCTGTGTCTACACTTGACAGTTAATGCAGTTTTTATATTCTGGTCATGAAGTTCTGATCATGGAAGTCTGAACACATCATGCGTCTACACTTACATTTAAATGTGTCCACCATGTCCACATAGTGTCCTAATTCCCTTTTTACGCGCTATATCATTTTAAATGCCAGTATGCATTCTGCAAACGGTGGAATAGGCCAAATATGATAATAACACAACAACCCATGTTCACCCATGACTGTGTGGCCACGCACGCCTCCAACTCAATCATCAAGTTTAAAGACGACACAACAGTAGTAGGCCTGATTACCAACATTGACGAGACAGCCTACAGGGAGGAGGTGAGGGCCCTGGCAGAGTGGAGCCAGTAAAATAACCTCTCTCTCAATGTCAACAAAATGAAGGAGCTGATCGTGGACTTCAGGAAACAGCAGAGGGAGCAGGTCCATATCCACATTGACTGGACCGCAGTGGAGAAGGTGAAAAGCATCAAGTTCCTCGTTGTACACATCAGTGGCAATCTGAAATGTGCCACCCACACAGACAGTGTGGTGAAGGAGGCTGAAGAAATTCAGCTTGGCCCCTAAGACACTCAGACATTTTTACAGATGCACCATTAAGAGCATCCTGTCTGGCTGTATCACCGCCTGGTACGGCAACTGCACCACCCGTAATCTCAGGGCTCTCCAGAGGGTGGTACGGTCTGCCCTACACATCACCACAGGCTCACTGACGGACTTCCAGGACACCTACAGCACCCGATGTCACAAGAAGGCCAAATAGATAATCAAGGACATCAGCCACCCGAGCCACGGCCTGTTCATCCAGCTATCATCCAGAAGGTGAGGTCAGTACAGGTGCATCAAAGCGGGGACTGAAAGACTGAAAAACAGCTTCTATCTCAAGGCCATCAGACTGTTAAATAGCCATCACTAGCCGGTTACCACCCGGTTACTCAACCCTGCACCATAGAGGCTGCTGCCCTATCTACATAGACATGGAATTACTGGCCACTTTAATAATGAAACACTAGTCATTTTAATAATGTTTACATACTGCTTTACTCATCTCATATGTATATACTGTATTCTATTCTACTATATTTAGTCAATGCCACTCCGACATTGCTCGTCCTAATATTTGTATATTTCATAATTCCATTTGTTTACTTTTAGAGATGTATATTGTTGTGAATTGTAAGATACAACTGCACTGTTGGAGCTATGAACACAATCATTTCGCTACACCCGCTATAACATCTGCTAAATATGTGTATTTGATTGACTTGATGGCAGTTCTGTAGATAGCCAACAAGCTAGCAAGCAAAGCTAAAGGGATTGCAAACAGGTTAGCATAACTGTAGCCCCCCCAAAAATGTGTTTTCTCAACAGCATTTTTGAGCCCAGCAAACACGTTCCTCACACGCTAGGAATGTATTTCCCCCAACTTTAAAATGAAAAGGTGCCTCGCTCCCATAACACAGACTTGTGGGCATAGTGCTGATGAAGTCGCCCATTTTATGCGCTTTCGGTAGCCTAATTGCGTCCAGACAGGAGAAATACGCACCCAATGTGTCAGAAGGTGGGCAGTCAGATCTGAGCACAATCAGAATGCAATGTGACTTTTGTGCATCTAAACCTGTCTTTTCAATGCAATCTTTGTATTCTGATAGCAGAAGTCGCATGTAAATGTCAAGTGTAGACACGGCCTTACCCAGTTGCCTGAAGTGAGATCCCATGTCTCGGTGGAAGCCATGTTCAACCTGGGCTCAGACCATTTCATATTATTCTGTATGTAAATCCGAGACGCTCGGTTTAGTATGTTACGCTTTGTATGGTTACATAAGGCAAATGGTTACTTAAGGCAAAAACGAAAGTAGGGTTGGTTTGCGTGGATGGGTGGGCATATAATGTGAACGTCTAGCAACCCGAAGGTTGCGAGTTTGAATCTCATCATGGACAACTTAAGCATTTTAGCAAATTTTACAACTTTTCAATTACTTACTACTTTTTAGCTACTGTGCAACTACTTACCATGTTAGCTAACCCTTCCCCTGACCTTAACCCTTTTAGCTAACCCTTCCCCTAATCATAACCCTAACTCCTTAACCTAACTCCTAAACTTAACCCTAACCCCTAGCGAGCTAGATAATGTTAGTCACCTAGATAGAATTCGTAACATATCATACGTTTTGCAAATTCGTAACATATTACATCGTTTGCAAATTCGTAACATATTGTACGTTTTTACTTTTACTCCTTTTTCTCCCCAATTGGTAGTTACAGTCTTGTCCTATCCCTGCAACTCCCTTTTTGGCTCGGGGAGGCGAAGGTCAAGAGACATGTGTCCTCAGAAACATGACCCTGCCAAGCTACACTGCTTCTTGACACACTGCTCACTTAACCAATATGTCGGAGGAAACACCGTCCAACTGGCCACCAAATTCAGCTTGCAGGCGCCCGGCCCGCCACAAGGAGTTGCTCGAGCACGATGGGACAAGGCTGGTCAAACCCTCCCCTAATTCGGACGATGCTGGGCCAATTGTGCGCTGCCTCATTGGTCTCCCGGTCAGGTTTATATTTCACCCTTTTAGCTGTTTCACAACACCTGCAGATCTGCAGTCCACATTTATTTATCTGTGGGGCCTAGCTCTACTCATCCATAACTTTTTACTTATCAACCTAGACCTAACTAAAGCCATTGCTTCTATTGTTTGGGGACAATGTGGTTATAGTTTGGCCCTGGCCATGCAAAGAGTGCTAGGCTGAGAATGTGAAAATATGACTGACCCATATTATAATGCATGAGACCAACAGAAAATACTTTTGTCCTGCTGGTAAAGGTGGCAGTTTGTCTGTGAAGGCTATGCATCACCATTAAGTGTCAGCCTGCTACTGGGATTCCACTTTGTGCTGATTGCACTGATACTGAGTCAGATAAAGGTCAGGTTTAATTGTTGTGGAAACATTTTAACTTTTGGATATTATCATTAGCAACATAATGACTAGTCTTATACAATGTGTCTGACATTTGACTATTATAGGACTTTTTGCCTTCACAAATGCTTAGTTTCTCCTCCATTATTACTTCTTATTCCTTTTGTATTGACTTAACCCTCACCCAGTCAATCAAACTAGGGTTTGATTCAATTATCCTGTCAAGTACAGAAGGCTACACCTCCTACAGCATGAAAAACAAACACCCATACTGGACTGTACATACACTATGTACACAAATATTCACACCCCCTTCACACACCCCACAATTCAATGACAAGAATGAGGATGAGCAGATTTTTAAACTCTGTATGTCCTGCCCCTATCATGTTCTTGTCCTGATCCAGTTGAACCTTTTATCTGAAAACATGTCTTCTTCAGTATGTACAATGATAGTTGACAAGTATGTCAACATTGCCAAACAAATATGTAAATGTACGCGTAGTGTGTACTGTAGCTTTGTGTGTACTGTAGCTTAGTGTGTACTGTAGCTTAGTGTAGCTTAGTGTGTACTGTAGCTTAGTGTAGCTTAGTGTGTACTCTAGCTTAGTGTGTACTGTAGCTTTGTGTGTACTGTAGCTTAGTGTGTACTGTAGCTTAGTGTAGCTTAGTGTGTACTGCAGCTTAGTGTAGCTTAGTGTGTACTCTAGCTTTGTGTGTACTGTAGCTTAGTGTGTACTGTAGCTTAGTGTGTACTGTAGCTTAGTGTAGCTTAGTGTGTACTGTAGCTTAGTGTAGCTTAGTGTGTACTCTAGCTTAGTGTGTACTGTAGCTTTGTGTGTACTGTAGCTTAGTGTGTACTGTAGCTTAGTGTGTACTGCAGCTTAGTGTAGCTTAGTGTGTACTCTAGCTTAGTGTGTACTGTAGCTTTGTGTGAACTGTAGCTTAGTGTGTACTGTAGCTTAGTGTAGCTTAGTGTGTACTGTAGCTTAGTGTGTACTGTAGCTTTGTGTGAACTGTAGCTTAGTGTAGCTTAGTGTGTACTGCAGCTTAGTGTAGCTTAGTGTGTACTGTAGCTTAGTGTGAACTGTAGCTTAGTGTGTACTGTAGCTTAGTGTGAACTGTAGCTTAGTGTGAACTGTAGCTTAGTGTGTACTGTAGCTTTGTGTGTACTGTAGCTTAGTGTGTATTGTAGCTTATTGTGTACTGTAGCTTAGTGTGTACTGTAGCTTAGTGTGTACTGTAGCTTAGTGTGTACTGTAGCTTAGTGTGTACTGTAGCTTAGTGTGAACTGTAGCTTAGTGTGTACTGTAGCTTAGTGTGTACTGTAGCTTAGTGTGTACTGTAGCTTAGTGTGTACTGTAGCTTAGTGTGAACTGTAGCTTAGTGTGAACTGTAGCTTACTGTGAACTGTAGCTTAGTGTGTACTGTAGCTTAGTGTGTACTGTAGCTTAATGTTCACAGTGATGCCACAATCTTGTTTTGAAGTGATACAAAGCTTCTTTTTGCACTAGCATACAACCCGTGTTCGGTCTCAATGTGGGTGTCATATCACATTGTTATGTTGACCAACCCTTTTCATAGTCGAGAACAGAACAGGATAGAACATATTCCCAGCAGGTATTTTAGGTTGGAGCCACTGTCCAAGAATCTAGCCAATTTCATTTTATGGGAATTCCAGGCAACCTGAGAATGGGTGAGACCCACAATGTGAAGATTAGAAAATATGATGCTTGTGATATAATTTATTCTGACGAAGGAATTGTACGTATTTTCTATACTGAACAATGTTTTATCTACAGTATGTGTGTCAGGCATACAGCACCCTCAGGACTATTGTAACAACATGACAATAGTCCTTCTTTAAGAACGAGGAGGACAGTGATTTGTGAGAGTACAATTAATAGTCATTACCCCTCTGAATCATTGTTTCCCCTCAGTGAGGCTCTATTTTCTGAGAAAGAGGAAGTTGCTTTAAGAGTTTTCTTGGTTCTGTAAAGGAACCACATGGGGCTTTCCTTCAAAATTAACAAAATATCAGTGAACAAGTACTGCTGTAAACAAAAACGTGTTTGTTTTTGCTTGATTTCTGTTTGTATAACAAGCTATTCTAACTCAAATTACAAACATGCCTATCTTGTGATGCAGAGAGAGGTCACCCATCAGTTGTTTTCACACCAGCTCTATTTCCAGTAACAGCACGGGGGTTCCTGGAATGTAAGTTGGGTTGTGATTCCATAGAAAATGTAGACCAATCCTGGTGAGAAATAGACGGGTCCCTGGAAAGATGAGTAAGAGGCCTGGATTCCTGCAGCTCCACTAGGAGACTGGGGGGGGGGGGACCCTGTCAGAGGCCTATCTGTGGTCAGGGGCTTTCAGGGCCTCTGGTGAACTGGGTGTTGAGCTAGGGTATGTCCCAAATAGCACCCTATTCCCTACATAGTGCACTACGTTTGACTAGAGCCTCGGACATCTGATCATGTACTGTCAGCCTAGCAGCGGGTAAACTTTAACGTGAGATCAGATGTACAGGAGAGGAGACAAGGTTTTTTTAGACATGCTAAACATCCCACTCCCTAGTTCCCAACAATCATTAAAGGTCATCAACCCCTTAGTTATACTGACCGCTGGGCCTCTTCACTGGTCTTAGAGAGCATACTGTAGGAGTTCAAAAGAAAGACCAAATTCCCCCACATATTTCATGTCAGAAATTGGTTTGTGTACCAAGTCACATAGTACCATCTATTGGCATAAACTGAGAATAGCAGGCTGGCAGTTTATTTCATTCACATCCACGGTGGATCATTTGATCATAAGAATAGAGCCATTTGAACCCCTCTGGTCTCAAAAAGTTACCTGAAGCATAGGAAGTATTTAGAAAGTCCTGATCTTTTTATCTCCATCTCTTCATTCAAATACTCAATCATGGACACTCTTACTGACAGTTGTGGTGGCTTCGCATGATGTATTGTTGTCTCTACCTTCTTGCCCTTTGTGCTGTTGTTTGTGCCCAATAATGTTTGTACCATGTTTTGTGCTGCTACCATGTTGTGCTGCTTCCATAATGTGTTGTCATGTGTTGCTGCCATGTAATGTTGTTGTCTTAGGTCTCTCTTTATGTAGTGTTGTGTTTTTCCCGACATATATATATATTTTTTTAATCCCAGCCCAAGTCCCCACAGGAGAGGCCTTTTGGTAGGCCATCGTTGTAAATAAGATGTTGTCCTTAACTGACGTACCTAGTTAAATAAAGGTTAAACAAAATAAAATCCTTGCTTACATACATACATACCTTGTCCGAAAGACAGGTGTGCTACGCAATCAATATGGATCAAGTTGAGTTTGTGGTCAGGAAATGCAGGACTGGTACCGATCCATACAAGTGCCACTTTAGCAGGTGGCCTGAGTTATTTAGAGTAACTGCTACTCCCCAACCCATTTTCTGTACTAGAGTGTTTACGTACTGCCATAGAAATAGAATGATTAGAAAGGACGTCTCCATTCAAGTCAATGATGGCATAATGGGTGGACATGTTAGCCATTTTGAGTGCACCCATGCCTAGGTTGAAGATGACAAAGGTTAAGACAACGGGCTTCTAAATATCCCATGACTCTTTGCAACAATGGGACCAGCTATGGTAGCTAGCAACGGCACTGGTAGCTAGCAAAGGTGCTGGTCCCAGATTTGTGATGACGTTGTCTTAACCTATATAGGAAGTTAAAGCAGGAAGTGTACCCTTCAATCTGTGCTGTGATGTATTGAGCCAACTCAACTGACATTACAAAAAATATATTCCATTGAATGAGCCTCGTCAGTTGGCATCATTTGAATGAACATTCTACATTACCATGGAAATTATTGCATCACAATACAGGCAGTCATTGTGAGAGTACCCATTAGTTTACATTTCAAATTACCAGGGCTAGAACTTCCAAGTCCATTCTATTCATTCTATTTCTATGTACTGCACTGTCTCTCTTTGTTAGAAAACAAACAAATATTCATGTTGTTGACAGTGCTCCCATCTCATGGGTTACCCCCTGTATTACAATGGTTGATTATAGTAGATTGAGATGGCTGGATTGTGAGAAGTATTGTTAAAAAGGCCAGCTCCTTTAGACAGCTGTTCTAGCACTGGTCCTTCGAGCCAGATCATTTCTAGAATAGCTGTATGAAGGTGGCTTTTTAATGAGCACAATACCTTAAACACAAATCTATTGTTTTTGTAGTGTAATTTGGCCAAATCCAGCAATTCCACAGAACAACAGTGAATGGATAATAAGGGACAGCAGCCAGACTAACTCTCACCTCTGTTTCATTCTTTTTAGAGTGGACAAGACCTTCTCCAGGGCCAGAAGCATATGGTGAGTTGCTCATCTTCTGATTCTGTGTCATGTAGAATCAGCTACAATACGTTCTAATCGAATGTACAGTGCATTCAGAAAGTATTCAGACCCCTTCCCTTATTCCACATTTTGTTACGTTACAGCTTTATTCTAAAATGGATTCAATTAATTGTATTCCTCATCAATCTACACACAATACCCCATAATGACAAAATTAAAACAAGTTTTAAAAAGATACAGAAATACCGTATTTATATAACCATTCACACCATTTGCTATGAGACTCGAAATTCATGAGCTACGAGGCTCAGATCCATTCTGTTTCCATTGATCATCCTGGAGATGTTTCTACAACTTCATTGGAGTCCACCTGTAGTAAATTCAATTGATTGGACATGATTTGGAAAGGCTCACACCTGTCTACAGTGCCTTACAAAAGTATTCATCCCCCTCTACGTTTTACCTATTTGGTTGCATTACAACCTGTAATTTAAATAGATTTTTATTTGGATTTCATGTAATGGACATACGCAAAATAGTCAAAATTGGTGTAGTGAAATGAAAAAAATAACTTGTTAAAACTTTTTTTTTTTTTTAAACAGAAAGTGAAGCCCCTAAATAAGAGCTGGTGCAACAAATTACCTTCAGATATCACATAATTAGTTAAATAAATTCCACCTGTGTGCAATCTAAGTTTCACATGATCTGTCACATTGTCTCAGTATATATACACCTGTTCTGAAAGGGCCCAAAACATAGGACACTAAAGAGGCCTTTCTACTGACTCTGAAAAACACAAAAAGAAAGATGCCCAGGGGCCTTGCTCATCTGCGTGAACGTGCCCTAGGCATGCTGCAAGGAGGCACGAGGACTGCAGATGTGACCAGGGCAATAAATTGCAATGTCCATACTGTGAGACGCCTAAGACAGCGCTACAGGGAGACAGGACGGACAGCTGACCTGCACAGGATCGGTATGTCCGAACATCACACCTGCGGGACAGGTACATGATGGCAACAACAACTGCCCAAGTTACACCAGGAACGCACAATCCCTTCATCAGTGCTCAGACTGTCCACAGTAGGCTGAGAGAGGCTGGACTGAGGGCTTGTAGGCCTGTTGTAAAGGCAGGTCCTCACCAGACATCACCGGCAACATCGTCGCCTATGGGCACAAACCCACCGATGCTGGACCAGACAGGACTGGCAAAAAGTGCTCTTCACTGACGAGTCAAGGTTTTGTTTCACCAGGAGTGATGGTCGGATTCACGTTTATCGGCGAAGGAATGAGCGTTACACCGTTACACCGAGGCCTATACTCTGGAGCGGGATTGATTTGGAGGTGGAGGGTCTGTCATGGTCTGGGGCGGTGTGTCACAGCATCGTCGGACTGAGCTTGTTGTCATTGCAGGCAATCTCAACACTGTGCATTACAGGGAAGACATCCTCCTCCCTCATGTGTTACCCTTCCTGCAGGCTCATCCTGACATGACCCTCCAGGATGACAATGCCACCAGCCATACTGCTCGTTCTGTGTGTGATTGCCTGCAAGACAGGAATGTCAGTGTTCTGCCATGGCCAGTGAAGAGCCCGGATCTCAATCCCATTGAGCACGTCTGGGACCTGATGGATCAGAGGGTGAGGGCTAGGGCCATTCCTCCCAGAAATGTCTGGGAACTTGCAAGTGCCTTGGTGGAAGAGTGGGGTAACATCTCACAGCAAGAACTGGCAAATCTGATGCAGTCCATGAGGAGGAGATGCACTGCAGTACTTAATGCAGCTGGTGGTCACACCAGATACTGACTGTTACTTTTGACATTATTCAATTTCTGTTAGTCGCATGTCTGTGGAACTTGTTTCAGTTTATGTCTGTTGTTGAATCTTGTTATGTTCATACAAATATTTACACATTAAGTTTGCTGAAAATAAATGCAGTTGACAGTGAGAGGACGTTTCTTTTTTTGCTGAGTTTACATATTACCTCAGCTAAACGGTGCCCCCGCACATTGACTCTGTATCGGTACCCCTCTGTATATAGTCTGGCTATTGTTATTTTACTGTTGCTCTTTAATTACTTGTTACTATTATTTCTTATTCTTATCTGTATTTTTTTTAACCTGTATTGTTGGTTGGGGGCTTGTAAGTAAGCATTTCGCTGTAAGGTCTGCACTGTTGTATTCGGTGCATGTGACTAATAACATTTGATTTGATTTGAAGAATGGGAGAAAGTGCCAAGCTTTTAGCGTGTTACCCTGTCACACCCTGACCATAGTTTGCTTTGTATGTTTCTATGTTTTGGTTGGTCAGGGTGTGATCTGAGTGGGCATTCTATGTTGGATGTCTCTATTTCTATGTCTGGCCTGATATGGTTCTCAATCAGAGGCAGGTGTTAGTCATTGTCTCTGATTGGGAACCATATTTAGGTAGCCTGGGTTTCACTGTGTGTTTGTGGGTGATTGTTCCTGTCTCTGTGTTTTGCACCAGATAGGGCTGTTTTTGGTTTTCCACGTTTATTGTTTTTGTTAGTTTATTCATGTATAGTGTCTTTATTAAAAAACATGAATTACCATCACGCTGCGTTTTGGTCCGCCTCTACTTCACCTAAAGAAAGCCGTTACATACCCAAGAAGACTGAAGGCTATAATCGCTGCCAAAGGTGCTTCAACAAAGTAATGAGTCAAGGGTCTGAATACTTATGGAAATGTCAATTTAATTATTATTATTATTATTATTTTTTACATTTGCCAACATTTCTAAAAACCTGTTTTTGTTTTGTCGTTATAGGGTATTGTGTGTAGATTGATTAATCAATTTTAGAATAAGGCTGTAATGTAACAAAATGTGGAAAAAGTCAAGGGGTCTGGAATACTTTCTGAATACACTGTTTGCCATTTAGCAGATGCTTTTCTTCAAAGCGACTTACAGGCATACATGTATACATTTGTGTGGTCCCAGGAATCAAACACACTATCCTGGCATTGCAAGTGTCATGCTCTGCCAACTGAGCTACAGAGGACCACATTGTCCATAAGTTGCAGTATTTTGAGAGATACACTATATATACAAAAGTATATGGACACCCCTTCAAATGAGTGAATTAGGCTATTTTAGCCACACCCACTGCTGACAGGTATATAAAATGGAGCACACAGACATGTAATCATCATAGACAAACATTAGCAGTAAAATGGCCTTACTGAAGCGCTCAGTGACTTCAACATGGCACCATCATAGGATGCCACCTTTCCAACAAGTCAGTTCATCAAATATCTGCTCTGCTAGAGCTGCCCCGGTTAACTGTAAGTGCTGTTATTGTGAAGTGGAATCATCTAGGAGCAACAACGGCTCAGCCGTGGAGTGGTAGGCCACACAAACTCACAGAATGGGACCGCCGAGTGCTGAAGCGCACAGCGCGTAAAAATCGCCTGTCCTCAGTTGCAACACTCACTACCGAGTTCCAAACTGCCTCTGGAAGCAACATCAGCACAATAACTGTTCGTCGGAAGCTTCATGAAATGGGTTTCCATAGCCAAGTAGCCGCACACAAGCCTAAGATCATCATGCGCAATGCCAAGCGTCAGTTGGAGTGGTATAAAGCTCGCCGCCATTGGACTCTCGAGCAGTGGAAACGCGTTCTCTGGAGTGACGAATCACGCATCATCATCTGGGAGTCCGATTGATTTATCTGGGTTTGGTGGATGCCAGGAGAATGCTACCTGCCCCAATATATAGTGCCAACTGTAAAGTTTGGTGGAGGAGGAATAATGGTCTGGGGCTGTTTTTCATGGTTCGAGCTAGGCCACTTAGTTCCAATGAAGGGAAATATTAACTCTACATCATATAATGACATTCTAGATGATTCTGTGCTTCCAACTTTGTGGCAACAGTTTAGGGATGGCCCTTTCCTGTTTCAGCATGACAATGCTCCCTTGCATAAAGCGTGATCCATAAATAAATGGTTTGTCGAGATCGGTGTGGAAGAACTTGACTGGCCTGCACAGAGCCCTGACCTCAACCCCATCAAACATCTTTGGGATGAATTGGAATGCCGACTGCGAGCCAGGCCTAATCACCCAATCTCACTCATGCTCTTGTGCTAAATGGAAGTAAGTCTCTTCAGCAATATTCCAACATCTAGTGGAAAGCCTTCCCAGTAGACAGGAGGCTGTTATAACAGCAAATGGTGGACCAACTCCTAATTAATGCCCATGATTTTGGAATGAGATGTTCGACGAGCAGGTGTCCACATACTTTTGGTCTTGTAGTGTACATACAGGTGAATGAAAAGTAAGGCTTTTGGCTCTCTACAGGGCATTCAGTTTGTGAGACATTAGTGAGACACTAGTAATATGATACGAACTTGAACAGTATCACTTAAGAGGCAACAGAGTAAGCAAGATAAATGAGCCACTGAGAGAGACGACGAGCATGGGACACTGTCCCGCCCAATCGCTCTCCCTGCCTGCAGTCCCCCTCCCAGGTCCCGTTGCCACAGTAACTGCAGGCAGGCACTCCCTAACTGTTCTGCAGTGTTGGCAGCATAGGGTGGTGCTGATGCGCAGGCAAGGTGAGGCTGAGGCTCTGTTGTGATGCGGAGTGGACCTGGCACCAGCACTGCAGACACACAGACAGGAGCAGATGGAGAACACGTCTCCCTGGCTGTCCTGAAGGTTGAAAGGTAGCACTGGATGTCCTGGATGTCAGCCCGACCTCCAACCCTGTCTTTCTAGGTGACCGCACCGGGATAGTGCCTCTCTGCCTTTTCCCTGTGAGAGTACGACCTCAGGACCCTCCATTCTCTGCCTGGTTGAGCCAGGCCTGCATTACTCAACACTACCTGGAACACAGGAGGAGAGGGGAGTGGGACCTGTACTTCATGACACTGCAGAGCACGTAATGCAAGGATGGAGTCAGACAATTCGGGAATACAGTGTTATTTTAAGTTTCTGTTGTAATACTTATTATCTGAATGTAATTTGGTGGTCAATAGGAGCCTTGCGTTGGTCTGCGCAACCTCTTTCTCTGGGCTGAAGTATTCCTTGGTAGACCGGCTCAACGCTTGGAACAAAAAAGCATGGCCAACTGGGCAGAGCATAGTTGAAAGTTGAATGACACAGGCTGTATATGGTATCAGCTATCCTCAAAGTCCTTTCTCAACATCTCTCCAATGTGGAAAAAAACCCTAATTGCTAACAAAGCCAAGGGGATCGTCTGGCTGCATTTACATTTCAGGCTTGGACAGAGGGCTTCCAGAAAGTTCTGTTTGTTTTGTAGGCCCACATAGAGGTCTTGTTGCAAGAAACATCACACAGTACAAGGTATTATAGAGAAGCCTAGTGCTTCTCTATTACCCTCTAAACAAGGACAATAAAAGTACAAGACACCAACATGCCTTGCTCACCTTTCCGAATTGGAAGGCCAAAAAGATTCTGGTGAGTTTACCTTTCGTTTGTTCGATAGAAAGGAATTCTTCCATTGTTTTGCATGTAGAAATAGCAAGGGCATTTTCTGTGCATAATCACATATTGATAAGGGTATTTGTTGACCCACTTCACTTGGGATAAGCCTGAAGACGCCAGATTAGAATTTACCAAGTGCAGATAACCTTGTGTTCAGACCTTTGATTGGCCCATTGGCAAACCATATCAGCAAATTAGAATTTGATTAGAAGCAGATGCTACTAAAATGCTAGAGTGATTTTCTCTACTTCTTCATAATGGTGCCAGTTTTTATTTCTCAGGTAGATGGCTTACTTCCTACAACAGATATTTGGGATAAATGGCACTTTTGTTGATTTGCAATCTCCTCTGTGACCAGTCTGTTTCTCCCTATTGGTCTTCCCTTTGAGTTATTTAGGTTAGTGCCTGTACCTACCTGAGACATTAGCATTAACACTGAGCTGTGCAGTAAAGACAGTTTGAGAGTGATTAGCTCCCCTCATGCTGTATGGGCTCATTAGCATTTACTGTGGAACCAGGATTCAGCCCTCTGTGTTTGCTCAATGTCATGTCATGTACTGCAAAGGACAGAGCCAGGACAGAGCCAGTCTGTGAACGATCTACTGTACATGCTTTCATCTCCCTTTATCATTCCTGCTGCTACTGCCGGATTTGAATAATCCTCTGGGAAACACATGTGAATAACTCACAAGATTTTATCATGGTCATCCACATTTTTACTTGTTGTCAGACAAGGTCTTAGAGTGAGCACTTGTGTCACAGAAACAGCTGGACCCCCATTTAACCTGTGGCCGTCTCTCTAAAAGCCTCTGAAAGGGATAGCAGTAATTGGTTGGAATCCCATGTTGGTTGGTAAGCTGACAGGGGAGAAAGATGGAAGACAGAGGATGAAGGGAGAAAGAGGATGAAAGGAGGAAGATAGGGAGGAAGATAAAGGAGGAATGGAAATGGAGCAATGGAAATGGAGGAAGATAGAGGCTGAAGGGAGGATGAAGGGAGGAAACTGGAGGATGAAGGGAGGAAACTGGAGGATGAAGGGAGGAAGATGGAGGAAGATAAGGGAGGAAGATGGAGGATAATGGGAGGATGATGAAGGGAGGAAGATGGAGGATGAAGGGAGGAAGATGGAAGATGGAGGATGAAGGGAGGAGGATGAAGGGATGAAGATGGAGGATGAAGGGATGAATATGGATGATGAAGGGATGAAGATAGATAATGAAGGGAGGAAGATGGAGAGTGGAGTGCCTGAGGTGTAGGTGTTGTGTAAGAAGCTTCTCCCCCTACCTCCCTCACCCTCCCTCCTAGACCATAATCCCCTCCTCCGTCCATAGAGCTAGGAGATTAATGTGCCAGCCAGCCTGACATTGTGTAACTTCCTCTCCACTGTGACTCCATCCATTAGACTAACTCCTCATGTGCTGGACCCTGAGCCTCAATCAGGGCCATCCATGCCCCAGCTCCCCCCAGAGAGACCTCACACAGGCAGGCTACTCCTGCAGATACACTCACTATCAACACAGGCCGCAGGGCCCAAGGTTTACACAACCACAACCCCTCTCTCAAGGATGGATACTGATTCTTGGAATCAGTTTTACAGGGGAACAAAATGTCATGCCCGTTGTCAAATGATCTGTTTCAATGTATGTCTAAATGAGCAGAAACTGCTAATTTGTTGAGGCATATTTCACAATATTACACTTCAGGCACGGTGGTTTAGAAAAGGGTGTTGTATGGGTGGTGTATGCTGTGACTTTGCCTGTGGTTGTATGCCCTCTAGTGGCCAAGTGTACCCTACCCAATGGATTCAGCCTCTAGCTTGAAAGTCTAAAAGATTTGCATTCAGGAAATTGATTTTGTCATTATGTTCTGTGAACACCCACTGCTGAACCCTCCCTCTGTTTAGGGTAAACTGAGGTTAGAGATGTCATTGTGCACGCTCCTCTATTTGTGTACTCTCCAGGACCAGGGAAGAGGCCCAGCAGTCACTGAGTATGTAACCCAGGCTTACAGATGTAGGAACTTAATTTGGTCACCCTCTTGCAGGAGAACTTTCCTGCAGTGCAAGACTTTTAAAATGTTTTGTGTATTTGAGGTTTAAAAAGGCTTCCACTTTTTCAAGTTTGGCCTTTTCCCTTGTATTATTCACCACAATGTATTAACCACTACAAATATTGCCATAATAATTCACATTCTCCTGTTGTGGCAAACTGGTTCAAATTAAGATGTCAACTTGCATGTGCACACTCCTCTGTGCATGTAGCTAGCTGAGTTGTCTGGCTGGCAGAGAGAGGGGGACAGGGGGGGGGAACACTGTCATACCCAATCAGCCAAGACCTTCTATCTGTGTCTCCTTCAGCCTGCTGTCTGTCCTGTCTGACTAAATATAGCAAGAGAGAAACAAGCTAACCCCCTGGTTCTAACTTCTCACAGACACACCAGTTCAAATACAGTCAATCAAAGATGTCACAAAGTGCTCATACAGAAACCCAGCCTAAAACCCCAAAGAGCAAGCAATGCAGATGTAGAAGCACGGTGGCTAGGAAAAACTCCCTAGAAAGGCAAGGACCTAGAAAGAAACCTAGAGAGGAACCAGGCTCTGAGGGGTTGCCAGTCCTCTTCTGGCTGTGCCGGTGGAGATTATAAGAGTACATGGTCATTAAGGCCAGATTGTTCTTCAATACGTTCAAAAGTTCATAGATGACCAGCAGGGTCAAATAATAATCCCAGTGGTTATAGAGGGTGCAACAGTTAAGCACCTCAAGAGTAAATAAATGTCAGTTGGATTTTCTTAAACGAACATTCAGAGGTCAAGACACCAGGTGTGGTAATCTTGACAGAAAACGTTGATTTCGAGTTTGAATTTGCCACATTAGAATAAGTCATTTGGAAGCCTTTTGGGTAGTTTAGTTTTATTTTCCACTTAAAGCGGCAATCAACAGTTGAAACAATAAGAAAGGTATTCCTACCTCTGTTTCAGGAAGAAGCTACGGGATGGGGCTGGAGAAATTATACTTTTAACCATGCATTGAATTGTGAGGCTACATAGTGTTTGTTTAAATGTCCTTTATTTGGAGTAAAACAAATGTATATTTGGGGTTATGATGGGGTACGACAGTTGGACTAAGCTCATGAAGCATTTCTAAGTTATATTGTTCAAGAATCAATGGGTGCATATCATTAATTTATAAGTAAAAAATGTCTGTAACAACTGCAGATTGCCCTTTTAATATTATTATCCCGTGTGTTAACATCTTTGAACATGTACACATTTCCTCTATGATATTGTTACCTTTATTTTAACAGTGAGTCACCATTGAGACCTGGGTCTCTTTCACAAGGGAGCCCTGCACATACAATTCATAGACAAATCAAATCTAAATGAGATTATTAAGTAAGATATAATACAGTACAACAAGCAATCAAGAGAAACAGACACATTCCTCAGCAAATGGTTCCCCAATCAATGTGTGTAATTGCCCAAGCTGCATCAGAGCGTCCAACTGCAGTGTATTTTACAGTTGGTTCCAAAAATGAGGAGATTTAAAACTGAAGGTGGATTTACCTAATTCGGTGGAGGCCCAAGGAACTTCAAGAGTTAACCAACCCTGTGAGCAGGTCTGGTATTTCATGTTTTTTTATACTTGAACAACGAAGTTAGGTAAGTTGGCCTTCCACATTAAGGTCCTTTAAGGATGAACCATCTGTGATGTGTGTGGATTGTTAAACAGCATACAATAGGATGTCCTTTGTGGGAAGGCTAGATACAGGAGAATTTGTGTTTTAAGCCAACAGAGGCCAGTCACTGAGCTGAGGTTAGATGATTCCAGTACATTTTACACTCTACTTCCTGTTGGTTATAGAGGGTGCAACAGTTAAGCACCTCAAGAGTAAATAAATGTTTGAGCTTTAAAGACATGCTCCAGTACTTTGGCGACTAAGAAAATATTTTTTAAACCTCCCACTTTGGGCTGGTTGTGTCAGTGTGTAGTTCATACATGCATAATCTATAAGCAGAATTACTGCCATACATTGCAGGGCGGGCAGAACAGCTCAGTGGACACAGCAGAGAGCGCAAGACGTGATGCACATGTCTGTGTAACAATTTAGCTTCCGTCCCTCTCCTCACCCCTACCTGGGCTCGAACCAGGGACCCTCTGCACACATCCACAACAGCCACCCTCGAAGCATCGTTACCCATCGCGCCACAAAAGCCACGGCCCTTGCAGAGCAAGGGAAACAACTACTTCAAGGTCTCAGAGCGAGTAACTGATTGAAACGCTATTAGCGCGTACCCCGCAAACTAGCTAGCCATTTCACATCGGTTACATCTGCCCATATGTGAAGTAGTACGCAATTTACTGGGATCACTTTGTCTCGTGGGTGCTACTCTCAGAACTACTGGCTAAAAAGTATTCCAAAGTAGGGATTTTCTCTTCCTATTTTGTTATTGTTATCTGATTGACAGACTGACAGACAGCACTCAGTGATAACGAGGGAGGATCCAAGTTTCCTAGCAGAATAATACATCACAACAGAGAGATACAAGTGATTGTTTTTGTTTCCCACTATTGTTTAAAAGGCATCATGGTGATTTACCTAGGGTGTTATTTTCCAGGAATATCTGGGCAGGCAAGGAGGGAGGGAGGCAGCTGCAGTGAAAACATTGGGGATTGGGAATCTAAAGCTGCAAGAGAGAGGATATGGTTTATTGAGAATCACCTGCTCTTTTTAATGCATACTAATGATACAGGCAACTGTCAGCGGGAGGCAAAGGTAAATAAGGTGCATGTAGGATGCTGGTCTCACACAACACTTTGCTCACAAATGGAACACTTTACTTAGTCATTCAACATATCGAAAGAGCTAACATTTTGAAAGAGCAATAGTTTGTATTTTGTCTGCCAACAGATTGTCATTGTTTCATGACTTACAAGTGGCCCCATTTGTATATATTTGAAAGAACAAGAGTCATGCTTCAAGCTTTCCCAGACTGTGCTATGTTTGCCCTCGCAGCCAAACACTTTAACTCTTGATAAGGAACAACTAAGAGAACTGTTTCCTTATCGTTAAATGACAGGCCAAATGGACCTTCCCAAATGGCTTTTGTTGAGGAACCAATTAAGAATGACTCTCTATCAGACTAATCTGCCTTTTGATTGCGGTCCAATATTAGCAAGATCTGCTGTCTCTTAAGGCTAGAAGTAGTTTCATTTGGAAGGGGACATTATGGTCTTAAAACGCACTATGCTGCCAGAGGAGAATGTTGAGAATGATGCACTTTTAGTAGGATATGCAATTCATCATATCTGCCTACAGGTGACCTGTGTGTCATATTGCTCTGAGCGGATGGGATAGGACATAGCATGCTAGCATGTGTGATGCCTGTGACACATGATGTCTGGCTCCGTGCAGAAAAAACACACGGAGAGACGAATACTATTGCACGCATGATGAGTACTTGAATTGAAATGTTTACGATAAAAGAAACTCATCTCATAAATGTGCGTGCGCATCATCTTTGGAAACACACACACACACACACACAGACACACACACACACACACACACACACACACACACACACACACACACACAAAGAGGAGACAGTGATGCATCACCTCAGCTCCCATCCCTCTGAAATTGTACCCATTCCGGACAGCTCTATCACACCGCCTGGGGGCTGGGGTGGGGGTGAAGATTTCAAGGGCCCCTGAAGGGAGCAGGTGGATCTCAGTCCACAACACATATGGACTACTCCTGTCTGTGGCTGTTAGAGGAAAAGGAAGGACAGGGTAGTACAGGAGTAACTGGTGGCAGCCAGACCAGACCAGAGCAGACCGGACCAAAGCAGAGCAGGGCAGCAGGTGATGTTGTCATGTGACCTATTTAGAACAGATTAAGCCAGAGGCTGACTGAAAACATCTGAGCTCCTCATTGTCATGATGCTAATGTATTAGAGGAATGGGGGAACATGGGGACCATGGAGGACATGCAGAACATCTGCTACATACATTTACAATGTTTGTAGCAGACTTCCTCCTTATCTTTAAATATCAGTGTTTTTTTGGGGGGTTGTTGGTGTTTGATTGAAATGCTTGTTGAACCGGGGAGGGAATAAAGAATTAGAGATAATCTACAGTGATGCTGGACCAAATAGTGTAGTGTGGGCCGGCCATTCGTTGGTCCAATTTCTCCTGAGGTGATGCTGGAGGGTGTTACCCTGCCTGGGCTGGGATGTTCAATCCCTCCTTCTCTCATTGACCTTTAATACACAACATTCATACATACTGTACATAATGTCCCATATGTTCTCTCCTCCTCTCCTCACCTCCCTGGCCCCTTCACAGCAGGGTCATCTGGCCTGAGGGAGGGATGGGGGGGATGTAGTGACAGAGGGAGGGAGGACAGGCTATCACACCACTCAAACCCCTAATCAACATGAATAGACCATCTGTTATCCTAGGCAGAGCAATATGAACACTAGTAGTTAATCTTACAACTGTGATAGATCACATTGATCATACTGGAAGATGTAGAGAGCAGCTGACCTGCTCATTCCTTCAGTTTTATCAAAGCTTGAAGTGGTAAAATGTATCCAGTTTTTCCTGTGAGAAATACAGTATCTGCTGTTACGGATATTTCTCATCACATGTAAGCTCTCAATGAGAAAAGAGCAGCTGAGAGAGATTGAGCATTGAGCAGCCCGTCAGTTCTGTAATCCTGAGGTCTGATTTGTTGGCATGTTTTCCATACCTCAGATCCCGTGTGTGATGTGTCTGTGATGGGGTTGTAAACCCCGGGCCAGACCGGGCAGGCTGGTCACACGCAGCCAGCCACCCAGAGACAGATCTCACAGATCCATCCATCCACGCAATACACTTCTCCTGCCTCTCTCTGACACACCAGCAAATGAGACACGGAAAGCCAGAAGTTAACATAGTGGTTCCTTCATCTTTTTCCCACAGCTCATAAATTGACAAACCTGCAATGTGGCACATTTTTACATACAGTCTGTCAATATTCATCTATACTTCCCCATACAATGAATTTGGGTTCAGGATCAGGTATCTTGTTGTTGGTGTTCAGTCAACTGTGTACATATTCCAGAGGATGACTCAATCTGGCTGTGGGGAGCCTGCCAGTGCAGTGCTACTTTGCCTAAAGCCCAGAATGGCTGGCTGCTACTGCTGGAAGGAAGACATGAAGGAAGAGCAGTCTGGCACAGACTTTTTAACCAAGTCTCAGTAATAATAAAAATATACGTGTTGGTTTGAGAAGCCAGAATTACAATAAAATTAATTTTCACAATCAAAGTGTTAGAAAAAGTACCCAATTGTCATACTTTAGTAAAAGTAAATATACCTTAATAGAAATTGACTCAAGTCACCCAAGTATACTTAAGTATCAAAAGTAAATGTAATTGCTAAAATATTCTGAAGTATCAAAAGTAAACGTAAAATTCTAATTATTTATATTAAGCAAAATCCGACAGCACCATTTTCTTTTTTTCATGTATTTTTCTTTTTATGGGCAGCCAGAGGAACACTCCAACACTCAGACATCATTTACAAATAAAGCATTTGTGTTTAGTGAGTCGTCTGGATCAGAGGGAGTAGGGATGACCAGGGATGTTCTCTTGATAAGTGTGTATTGGATCATTTTCCTGCCCTGCTAAGCATTCAAAATGTAACAAAGTACTTTTGGCTGTCAGGGAAAATGTATGCAGTAAAAGTACATTCTTTTTACATTAATGTAGTGAAGTAAAAGTAAAAGACCCATCTGGTTGCACTTAGTGGGACTATCATTTGTTTTTCAAGAGGACAATGACCCAACACACCTCCAGGCTGTGTAAGGGCTATTTGACCAAGAATGAGAGTGATGGAGTGCTGCATCAGATGACCTGGCCTCCACAATCACCCAACCTCAACCCAATTGAGATGGTTTGGGATGAGTTGGACCACAGAGTGAATGAAAAGCAGTTCTCAGCATATGTGGGAACTCCTTCAAAGGGTGAATACTTTGAAGATTCTGAAATCTAAAATATATTTTGGATTTGTTTAACCCTTTTTTGGTTACGACATAATTCCATATGTGTTATTTCATAGTTTTGATGTCTTCACTATTATTCTACAGTGTAGAAAGAAAAACCCTTGAATGAGTAGGTGTGTCCAAACTTTTGACTGGTACTGTATATGTACTGAGCGTTTCTGATGCTCAGCAAAAAAAAGAAACGTCCCTTTTTCAGGACCCTGTCTTTCAAAGATAATTGGTAAAAATCATAATTTCACAACTTATAAAGGGTTTAAACACTGTTTCCCATGCTTGTTCAATGATCCATAAACAATGAATAAACATGCATCTGTGGAACAGTCGTTAAGACACTAACAGCTTACAGGTAGGCAAGTAAAGTAAGGTTATGAAAACTTAGGACACTAAAGAAGCATTTCTACTGACTCTGAAAAACACCAAAAGAAAGATGCCCAGGGTCCCTGCTCATCTGCGTGAACGTGCCTTAGGCATGCTGCAAGAAGGCATGACGACTGCAGATGTGGCCAGGGCAATAAATTGCTATGTCCGTACTGTGAGACGCCTAAGACAGCGCTACAGGGAGACAGGACGGACAGCTGATCGCCCTCGCAGTGGCAGACCACGTGTAACAACACCTGCACAGGATCGGTATATCCGAACATCACACCTGCGGGACAGGTACAAGATGGCAACAACTGCCCGAGTTACACCAGGAACGCACAATCCCTCCATCAGTGCTCAGACTGTCCGCAATAGGCTGAGAGAGGCTAGACTGTGGGCTTGTAGGCCTGTTGTAAGGCAGGTCCTCACCAGACATCACCGCCAACAACGTTGCCTATGGGCACAAACCCACCGTCGCTGGACCAGACAGGATTGGCAAAAAGTGCTCTTCACTGACGAGTCGCGGTTTTGTCTCACCAGGAGTGATGGTCAGATTCCCGATGACCCTCCAGCATGACAATGACACCAGCCATATTACTCGTTCTGCTCGTTCTGTTCCCAACCCTCCTCCTCTCGCTGCTGCTGACCTTTGCAGATTCTGCCGTTATGCTCCTGAAGTTGGCGGTAATAGGCTACACCAGGGGTCGGCAACCTTTTTCCATTTGGAGTGCCAATTTATTTTACAATTGCATGCCAATTATGATTTTCATATGCACATGTTCGTAGAATAATTGAATTTATTTTACAATAGTCTGTATCTCAAAATCATTGTCATGTGGTTAATTGAAATTGTTTCTAAATGAAATGATGCATCAAATATTGTGGGCCCTCAGTTTCCCACACCAGTGAGCTCAGGACAGACACAGCTGTATGCTGTCCCTTGTGTCCCTTGTGTAAGGGATAAGAAGTAATCAGGTATTTTATGACAGTTTTCCCTTTGATGCCGAGTGGTAGAAATACATTGAGGAACTATTGTCATTCTCAATGGATTCTATAAACACGCTTTGTTTACTTGCTGTTTGAGGTGAAGAAAAAATGACTTTGTTTAGACAATCATAAATACTTTTAGGCATCCCCAAATGGACATATTTATAGGCCTACATTAGCATGCAGGCCAGGTAGCCTAGGCCTGTTTTTTTATGCGTAATCAGACGCGTGTCCTTACCCAACATTGACAGGTGTGACCCAAACAAAAGACCATTAATAAATTGATAATACGCGTAAATTGAATGAAATGATCCAAAATGTGTTTCTCACAAGTGTAGCATAGGTTGTGAGCTCTGCAAACCATGTGTCCACTCTGACAATGACGGTAAACAACTGTAATAATAATATATTGAATGCATTAAGAGAAATTTCTGTAACCAAACGAGCATTGTAGATTAGAAATGATGGGAATTAACCGTAAACGTTGGCCATTACTGGTGCCATATGTCATGTGGAATTGATAGACACTAACAATCAAAGGGCAAACAATTCACACAATGAAGTTATGAAACAATGAATGCGAACGAAATGGCAGGAAAGAGATGTGCCTTTGTGCATCTTAGCCACACTCACCTTCTTCTTGGACCATGGAATCCTCAATGAATAGTCCACTTTTTTTTGCAACAGTTTGACTAAAACAATCTCGGTTGTATTGACCAATCAATCGACCAGTCAAATAAACAGGGTCAGCCCTAAGAGGGATGTTGTCGCCCTGTTGTTTGATGTTGGCGATTACCTGCCTGGCATCAGGGTCTCCAGGACCAGAGCAGAGTCCTGGGGCCTGACAGTCCCGTTCCAGCGGTGCAAAACCTTTCACCAGGCGGAGCGACTCCTCCAAGGCAGAAAAGGCTCCCTCGGGCCCTTTCACCTAACCACCTCTGCCGAGTATTTGTGGTGAAGTGGAGTCAATTGAGCCACCTGTTCTGAGAAGTGGGCCAGGTTGACTTTGACCAACTCTCCACCACCTTGGGCTAGAGAGATGTTCAGCGATGAGATATGTTTAGCCTGGGCTACAGCTACATTGGTGAACTCACCTATGAGAGTCTCCTTATTGTTCAGGTTAGCTGGGGAATGACCCTCTGCAGCTCGCCCGTTATCATCCATCATCCGGTCACACCAAAGGCACATTTTCCAGACACCCCTGTCTGTCCTTCTGGTTAGTGAACATCTCACATTGGTAGCATTAGACACTCAATGGTTGGCCATTGATATCCATTGGATAGCCGTCGGTAGCCATAATGCTAAAGAACAAAGCAGTCTAGCCACAGTTAGCAGCCCTATAGCTTAAAGTCCAGTAAGGTGGTGTGTTCCATGAATAGCTCAAATAGGCTACAAAAACAAATAAAAAAACAAGTGCATCAGTTCGGACCTGTACAGGCCGTCGGTCGATACACTCAAGTAAGTAAAATATAAAATAGCCTATAACTTAGGATAAAATAGCTCACAGACGAGTTGAACAACTCGCTCCAAACATAACTTGCGTCATCCCAGAATGCAATGCTGGGGAATATTATGATGGCACCTTGTGATCTTCCATCAGAGTGTGAAGGCCTTGAATGATGTAGAGACCATGTTGGTACAGTAGGTGAGGTTAGCGGTCAGAGAATAAGAGAGGCGAGGGAAAGAGAGAAACAGCGAGAGTCCTCCCAACTCCAATTGAATAAGCTGGGCATTGAGCTGTTCATGCTGAATGGACAGTAAATCTTTTGTTCACTTTTATTCTGGCATTGGGAAGTAAAACTGTGAGGATTACTTTTTGTAATGATTACTACAATACACAATTTTAAAGACTATAATCCTTTATCTCTCCTAGCATACCAAACACTACTAGTAGGATGAATCCTACTCCTGCATGACTGTGCTTCAAGGCACACGATTTAGTGAAAGCAGGTCCTCTTGGTCCTTGACTCAAACTATGGGAAGAATAGAAAGGTCAGTGCACTCACTGGCAGACAGGTCAGACAGTGCATTAGTGTTCCTACGTACCTGAGGGGACAAACAAACACGCCAGGGACATTAGGACTGGTGGGAACGGAAGGACTTCAAAAGAAAGTGACATTCAACATGTTCCAGTAATAGACTAAATATAAGCTTTCCTTTTTATTGCAGGAGTGCAATCGCTGATGTCACGAGTCCGACCGAGGGTGTTTCCCCTTCCCGGGCGGGTGGCGCTCGGCGGTCGTCGTCACCGACCTATTACCTGCCACTGATTGTTTTTCCTCCCCCTCCTTGTATGTTTAGTGGTAGCACCTGTGTATGCTTAATTAGTTTGTCTTTATTAGACAGCCGGCCCGCCTGGTTGTTGTGCGGGATTATTTCTATGTAACCTTCGGCTCTGTTGTAGAGGTACGTGTTTTTGCCTGGTCGTGTTTTTCCCATTGTACATTTTGATTCCCTGTGTTTGGGAACGTAACTTTTGTGAGCACCCTGTGGTGCGTTGGTGCCATTAAAAGACGCACAGCATTGAACTCTCTGTCTCCTGCATTTGACTCCGCACCCACGACACCCGGAGCATTACAGCTGATCATTTTAGTAATTAAAAGCTCTTCTGCTTGTAGCCTCTCTCTCCAAACTGTGGTACTGCAAGGCAGAGTATGTCTCCTCTAGTATTCTCTCTTACTGGAAGAATAACTATAGAAACACACACTCAATATACGAAGTACACTATTCAGTGTGTGTGTGGGTGGGTGGGTGGGTGTAGGTGTGTTGTTGGTTGGGGTTAGGTATGTGAGTGTGTGGATGCCTGTGTGTGTGCTTGTCTGTGTTTTTGCATGCGTCTGTCCCGTTGTCGGGGGAGACTCATCTCATTTGGTTGCCGGAGCAACCGGTCCTAGCTAGTGAGGCACGTTGTTTAATTAAGGTGAGGTGTATTCAGAGGAGAAGAGAACAAACCTCTAGAAAACTCAGAGCAGAGCGGCAGGCTTCACTCTCTCCCTTCTCTCTCTCTTTTATTTCTTTCTCCCAGTCCCAGTATGGGCGGGGAGGGGCACCGTGTCAGAGAGGGAGGGAGAAAGGAGAAGAGAGCTAAGAGCATTGAGAGAGGGAAATAAAGAGAAAGGGAGTGCGAGAGAGCAGGTGTGTGACAGGCAGAGGCAGAGAGTTGAGAGAGAGAGAGTCCTAGCCATCTGCTTTTTAACTGATCTCTGATAAATTTACCCAGGAGCAACACTGCTCACAGCTGACACAGAGTGAGTAACTTACTTTGCTCTTATTTCTGTTTCATCATGTTTGTTCTGATAGTACCTACGGCTTTTACTTTATGACCCTATGATTTTATTCTGTAGCATTATATATAGGTTGGATTTGTTATGTAATCTGTGTTGTGATGGTGGTGGTGGGGGGGGGGTGAAGCTGTGGCAGCTTTGTGCTTCCTGCAAACTGATATGCAGGAGTTTTACGTAGAGGCAGGCAGGCAGGCAGGCAGGCAGGCAGGCGGGCAGGCGGGCAGGCGGGCGGGACTCTGGATGAGAACATAATGATGTTTGTTTCCAACATTAGGGCTGTTTTCCTAATTAGGTGAAATCTGCTTTGTGTTTTGTTTCCTTGCCACGATACTAAGGAGTTTCATGATACTGGTATGGTCATGGCCCTAGTAAGGAGAGAAGAGAGAGGGTCCCCTACTGCTCTGATGTGATATCGTTGTTATTTATGTGCTCTGACAGTTTGTGTGTGGTGTGTGGTGCATGGTACAGTGTGTTTCCTCTCTCCTGATTCATGTCATTGGGGAAGAATGAGTCATCTATATTAGAACTATGCACACTTGCAATCACTCACTCAAGTCGCTAATCTCTTTCCGAACTTCTGACAGATCTTCTCTCTCTAAATTACACATCTAAATTAAATACATCCCACAACCACCAGGACCACCTCCTCCTTAGGGAGTTAGTCTGCTGGCTGGTGTGTGTGTACTCCAGCACTGTCCATCCACAGTGTGTGTGTGTGCATGTGTGTGTCTGGGTGTGTGTGTACTCCAGCACTGTCCATCCACAGTGTGCGTGCATGTGCGTGTCTAAGTGTGTGTGCACTCCGGCTCCGTCCATACACAGTGTTTGTGTCAGGTCTAATTAGCTGCGTTGGGCAGCTGAAGTTCTGTCTTGATCTCTCATGAGACAGACTGGAGCTGCCTGCATGGCCTCATTGAATTCCACTAAAGACACACTGGTTTCAGCTTCATCTCCTCAAGAGACTGTCAATCAGGAGGGTCTCTCTTTCAGTAAGATGATGAGAGCTGCTATATCAACCACTCAGCTCAGCTCAGTCAGTCAGTCAGACAGTCAGACACAGCAAATGTGATGATGACTTTACCATCATGTATATGTTTAAACACATACTGTAATCTATGACTCATACAGCCTACTCATACAGCCTGCTCCGTATACCTTTTTAAAACTAATCTGACAGCGACTGGAAATCTGCTTTATTCAGCCTCACCAACCAACAACTCATAGCTCTACTAACCACTATATTAATTTGCAATTTTTTAAAATCTTAATTTACACCTGCCATGTTCTCTTATAATCTCCACCCGGCACAGCCAGAAGAGGACTGGCCACCCCTCATAGCCTGGTTCCTCTCTAGGTTTCTTCCTAGGTTCTGGTCTTTCTAGGGTGTTTTTCCTAGCCACCATGCTTCTACACCTGCATTGTTTGCTGTTTGGGGTTTTAGGCTGGGTTTCTGTACAGCACTTTGAGATATCAGCTGATGTAAGAAGGGCTATATAAATACATTTGATTGGTTGATTGTCAACAACGGGTCTGGCTGAAATAGCAGAATCCACTAATTTGAAGGGGTGTCCACATGATTTTGTATATACAGTGTATGCATATTGATGGATGTCAGCCCTATGACATGATGTACTAGCAATATCATGGTATTCACTATAACTGTGGCATTGTGTTCCATGGGGATTTTGTATGTTTAATATTGTGTTTTATGTTCCTTTGCTGCAAAACCAATTGCTCTCTGGGACAAATCAAGTTTAAACTTGATCTTCATCTGGACACAGTGGGATTCTCAATCAGGGAGAAATGGCAATACATTTCCTGTATTCACCAGAAATGTTGACTATAACATATTCTCGAGTCTCAAGCTCGTCCAGTATTTGTATTGGTTTCTACAAGATATTGAATGTCACCCTTTAGCTCAACTCTCATATCCCCAGAAACCTTATTTAGCCTGAAATGTAATACAATATATTTTCCTCCGGTCACTGAGTCATCATATCTATTATCTAATAATACCCTACTGCCAGAACAATAGAGGAAGGAAGTCAGAGCAGAGATGAGGAGTTAGAATTATATTGGATTACTCAGTCTCTTCATACTGCACTTCAACCTCAGTTTACTGTTTACACCGTAGGCCATTGTGATGCTTCCCAGAATGGGCACCATGCTGCAGCCAGTGTTTCCTAAATAGCTGTTTATTGTGTTGTGTTGTGTTGCAGTTGTAAGGGATTCGAACCCTAGAACCCTGAGGCATTCAGCCACATTGTTTATTCCCCTTCTCTCCCCTCATGACCTCAATGTGATATGAGGGACTTATTCTGATCTGTCTGATGTTCATGTTTCTCTCTGTGTGTTTTCTGTGTTTGTAGGAAACAAAATGGGGGTGACCCCCGGATCTCTACCACACTAGATCCACCACTGTTCCAGCCGCTGTTGTCCCCTCTCCCGTACACCGCTCCACCGTTCCTCAAGGTAGGAGGGGAGGGTGGGGTGGGAGGGGAGTGGATGGATGGAGAGGTTTGGATTTGTGTGCTGTGGACACCCGTCCTCAGCTTACACCCCCCAGCATAACCTACACTCACTTACCCTATGTTCTCTGTGTCTGTACTCACCATGTCTGTTCTGTCAGTTATGCCTGTCTGTACTCACCATGTCTGTTCTGTCTGTCTGTACTCACCCGGTCTGTTCTGTCTGTCTGTACTCACCCTGTCTGTTCTGTCTGTCTGTACTCACCCTGTCTGTTCTGTCTGTACTCACCCTGTCTGTTCTGTCATTTCAGTCTGTCTGTACTCACCCTGTCTGTTCTACCTGTCTGTACTCACCCTGTCTGTTCTGTCATTTCAGTCTGTCTGTACTCACATTGTCTGTCTGTACTCACCCTGTCTGTTCTGTCATTTCTGTCTGTCTGTACCCACCTAGTCTGTTCTGTCTGTCTGCACTCACCCTGTATGTTCTGTCATTCCTGTCTGTCTGTACTCACCCTGTCTGTTCTGTCATTTCAGTATGCCTGTACTCACATTGTCTGTCTGTACTCACCCTGTCTGTTCTGTCTGTCTGTACTCACCCTGTCTGTTCTGTCTGTCTATACTCACCCTGTCTGTTCTGTCATTTCAGTCTGTCTGTACTCACCCTGTCTGTTCTGTCTGTCTGTACTCACCATGTCTGTTCTGTCATTTCTGTCTGTCTGTACTCACCCTGTCTGTTGTGTCTGTCTGTACTCACCCTGTCTGTTCCGTCTGTACTCGCCCTGTCTGTTCTGTCTGTCTGTACTCATCATGTCTGTTCTGTTCTGTCTGTACTGGCCCTGTGTAACCTGAGACCGTACTCACCCTGTCTGTTCTGTCTGTCTGTACTCGTACTGTCTGTTATGTCTGTCTGTACTCATCCTGTCTGTTCTGTCTGTCTGTACTCACCATGTCTGTTCCGTCTGTACTCGCCCTGTCTGTTATGTCTGTCTGTACTCATCATGTCTGTTCTGTTCTGTCTGTACTGGCCCTGTGTAACCTGAGACCGTACTCACCCTGTCTGTTCTGTCTGTCTGTACTCACCCTGTCTGTTCTGTCAGTTCTGTCTGTCTGTACTCACCCTGTCTGTTCTGCCAGTTCTATCTGTCTGTACTCACCATATCTGTTCGGTTCTGTCTGTACTGACCCTGTGTAACATGAGACTGTACTCATACTGTCGGTCCTGTGTGTCTCTATTCTCTACCCTAAAGCCTGTCTGAATAATATTAATTCTGAAGGTAAAATGACCCTGTCCCAAAACCACAGTGTGTCACCTACCTTACTAATGTACTACTATACTGCTTATGGCTTACAGTGACTTGGCAACCTAACTCTAAATTCATTCACAATTCAAATTGTGGCAATAGTACTTGTCAAAATACTTGTCATCAGCTCCCATTTCCAAATGATCCATTTCAAAGAATATATACCTTTTGACAGGTCTTACATCTGAACTGAAAGGCTAACTAATCTGTCTCAGATATTTTGGGAGGTATTAGATTAAAGGTATCTGAGCTTGGTGATTCAGAGGATACAATCTTGATGATGTCTGTGAGGTTTAAGAGGATTCCCTACACTTAGAAAGGAAGGACTTACACTTGACTGGCTGAACAGAATGTAATGGTTAGAATGAGAAACAGATCAAGACAGTGTTCTGAGATTGGGTTAGATTGGATTATTTAACTTGAATCATTCACTTCCCTTGATAATCCAGCCAACACCCATGCATAGTTCTTTGAGTAGGCCTTCCCGACATTAGACCTAAGTAGCAGACCAAGAGTAGAAGGGTTGAATCTTGAGGAGGGGTTGGATAGACGGTGTGAGAAGCAGGAAGTAGAGAGGGGGTCGTGAACGGTTTACCAGATCAAGAGTCAGTGAGCATTGTGGTGAAATCAGGCCAATCCCTAATTAACACCATCTGTGAAGGATTGGACCATTAGTCATCTGTAGCATTACAATGAGAAGGCCGTGTGTTAAAGGAATACTTCAGGATTTTGGCAATGAGGCCCTTTATCTACTTCCGCACAGTCAGATGAGCTTGTGGATACCGTTTTTATGTCTCTGTGTCCAGTATGAAGGAAGCAGTTTCCCTAGCCAATGCGAACTAGCATGGTATCCTCATTGCCAAAATCCCTGACATGTCTACCTTAGATCAGCCTCTCAGAATAGTACTAAAGACAAACAAGCAACCCAGAAAAGGATTAAAAACAGCCCATATTAACATACTGTATGTATTCTGAGAAAAGGCTCATGAAATTGACAACTTACTAACATCAGAAAACATTCATATTCTGTCCATCTCTGAAATATTATTTTAAGGCATTGCTGAGAGATCGTAGGTTGTGCTTATTGATAGTTGTTGGAATGAGGGGTACTGTGTGTGTCACGGTTTTCTAGTGGTGATGAAGAGTCGGACCAAAATGCGGCGTGGTAAGTGTCCATGGTAAATCTTTAATCAAGAAAGTACTGACACTGCATACAAAACAATAAACAAATGACGACCGTGAAGCTACAACATAGACAATCACCCACAAACAAACAGTGCAACCCAGGCTACCTAAGTATGATTCTCAATCAGAGACAACTAATGACACCTGCCTCTGATTGAGAACCATACTAAAGAAACATAGAAATGCCCCAAAACATAGAAAAACAAACATAGACTGCCCACCCAACTCACGCCCTGACCAACTAAATAAATACAAAACAAAGGAAATAAAGGTCAGAACGTGACAGTACCCCCAAAGGTGCGGACTCCGGCCGCAAAACCTTGACCTATAGGGGAGGGTCTGGGTGGGCGTCTGTCCGCGGTGGCGGCTCTGGCGCAGGACGCGGACCCCACTTCACCATTGTCTTAGTCCGCCTTATTGTCCGCCTCCGTGGCTTTCTCACCATGGCCACCCCTCTCAATGACCCCACTGGACAGAGGGGCAGCTCTGGACAGAGGGGCAGAAGCTCTGGACAGAGGGGCAGAAGCTCTGGACAGAGGGGCAGAAGCTCTGGCGCCTCTGGGCTGACGGGCTCTGGCGCCTCAGACTCCGGCAGCGGCGCCGGACAGGCGGGAGGCTCCGGCAGCAGCGCCGGACAGGCGGGAGGCTCCGGACAGGCGGGAGGCTCCGGACAGGCGGGAGGCTCCGGACAGGCGGGAGGCTCCGGCAGCGGCAGCGGCGCCGGACAGGCGGGAGGCTCCGGCAGCGGCGCCGGACAGGCGGGAGGCTCCGGCAGCGGCGCCGGACAGGCGGGAGGCTCCGGACAGGCGGGAGGCTCCGGCAGCGGCGCCGGACAGGCGGGAGGCTCCGGCAGCGGCGCCGGACAGGCGGGAGGCTCCGGCAGCAGCGCCGGACAGGCGGGAGACTCCGGCAGCAGCGCCGGACAGGCGGGAGGCTCCGGCAGCGGCGCCGGACAGGCGGGAGGCTCCGGCAGCGGCGCCGGACAGGCGGGAGGCTCCGGACAGGCGGGGAGGCTCCGGCAGCGTCGCCGGACAGGCGGGAGGCTCCGGCAGCGTCGCCGGACAGGCGGGAGGCTCCGGCAGCGGCGCCGGACAGGCGGGAGGCTCCGGCAGCGGCGCCGGACAGACAGGACCACCTGCAGGGAGGAGACAGAGAGACAGCCTGGTGCGTGGGGCTGCCACAGGAACCACCAGGCTGGGGAGACCCTCAGGAGGCTTGGTGTTAGGAGGCACCTGAAGGACCGGGCTGTGGGGAGCACTGGAGCTCTGGTGCGCAACCTTGGCACCACTTCCCCAGGCTGGACAACTACTCTAGCCCAAACCCTCCAGAGTGCAGGCACAGGTTGAACCGGGCTGTGGGTAAGCACGGGAGATCTAGTGCTTACTACACGCACCTCTCCCTTAGGCTCCACTCCCACATTTGCCCGGCACGAGCGGAGTGCAGGCAGAGGACGCACTGCACCCTCCCAGCGCCCCGGAGACACAGCACGCAGAGCCGGCGCAGGATAACCTGGACCAAAACTGCGTACCGGCGACCAGACCCGCTGAGCAGGCACCATACGCCCTGGCTCAATGCCCACACTCGCATGGCACTTTCGGGGGGCTGCCCTATAGCGCACCGGGCTATGGGCACGCACTGGCGACACCGTGCGCTTAACCGCATAACACGGTGCCTGACCAGTAATGCGCTGCTTATCATAAGCACGAGGAGTGAGCTCAGGTCTGCTACCTGGCTTAGTACCACACCTCGTCTGCCCCCCCCAAAAAAAAATTTGGGGCTGCCTCTCGTACCTGTCGCACTGCCGTGCTGGCTTCGCCAACCTCATCCTCCTGTAACCCTCCTTGCACTGCTCCATTGAATCCCAGGCGGGTTCCGGCACTCTCCTGGGTCGACCGCCCACCTGTCTATCTCCTCCCAAGTTGTGTAGTCCTGTGATGCTGGCAGCTGTTGTTGCTGCTGCTGCTGCTGTCGTCGCTGCTGTTTACCACGCCGCTTGGTCCGAGTTGGGTGGGTGATTCTGTCACGGTTTTCTAGTGGTGATGAAGAGTCGGACCAAAATGCGGCGTGGTAAGTGTCCATGGTAAATCTTTAATCAAGAAAGTACTGACACTGCATACAAAACAATAAACAAATGACGACCGTGAAGCTACAACATAGACAATCACCCACAAACAAACAGTGCAACCCAGGCTACCTAAGTATGATTCTCAATCAGAGACAACTAATGACACCTGCCTCTGATTGAGAACCATACTAGGCGAAACATAGAAATGCCCCAAAACATAGAAAAACAAACATAGACTGCCCACCCAACTCACGCCCTGACCAACTAAATAAATACAAAACAAAGGAAATAAAGGTCAGAACGTGACAGTGTGGGTACTGTGAGGGTCAGAGCCATCTGCAAAGGGCAGTCATTCTTATGTGCACACACACACACACACACACACACACACACACACACACACACACACACACACACACACACACACACACACACACAGCGTCAAGGTCGGTCAGAGACTGCGTCACATGGCACATGACTCCTACCAACTTTAACTGAATAAAATAAATCAGACTTTTTTTTCCAACCATAGAGATTAGATTAAATATGACCTGCTGCTTTCTCTTCTAAATGTCTCCGCTCTAGAATTACTGTATATTAGCACATTGTTGCTCTGACTTCATGGAGGTACACATTCTTGCTCTGACTTCATGGAGGTACACATTGTTGCTCTGACTTCATGGAGGTACACATTGTTTCATTTGACTTTGACCAAAGGTGATAAACATGGTGTAACATGCCATTGTAGCAACTGGCAGTTCTACTGTAATTATTTCAGTTCTACTGTCAATTTCATCATTTCACAGACCAGGATAATAAGCTCAGAGGACATGGAAATGGTATTTTATCCCAGAGAAAGAGAAGTGAAATCAATGTAAGTAACCCAATCTATGTTCCTTTAACTTTTAGTTCCGAGGGTATTGTCAGCAATAATCATATGCCCATAGAATGTCCACTGTTTCCACTGAAACGGTCTGCTTTAGGAAGAAGCCTCTGCGGGCAGACCACTCAGTACCATTGGCTCAAATGTAAATGTCACTGACATGTCTACCTTGGATCAGCCTCTCAGAATAGTACTAAAAACAAACAAGCAACCCAGAAAATGATTAACAACAGCCCATATTTGCATACTGTATGTATTCTGAGAAACAAGGCTCATAAAATTGACAACTTACCAACATCAGAAAACATTCATTTTCTTTTCATCTCTGAAACACACTTAGATCATTCCTTTGATGATGCAGTAGTATCTCTACATGGTTATAGCATTTACAGGAAAGATAGAAATGCAAATGGAGGAGATGTTGTTATATATGCCCAGAGTCATATTCCTGTTAGGCTGCAGAGGATCTCATGTCAGATGATATAGAAGTAATATGGCTACAGGTTAATCTATTCTCATATGAAGTTGCTATAGACCAGCAAGTGCTTAAAGTCACTATTTGAACAATATGTGTGAAATGCACGATAATGTATGTAATATCAACAGATAGGTATATTTTCTGGGTGACCTAAATATTAACTGGTTGTCATCAAGCTGTCCACTCAAAAAGAAGCGTCAAGCTGTGACCGATTCCAGCAATCTGGTTCAGGTTATCAGTCAACCTACCAGGATATTTTCAAAAAGAATAGGAACTAAATCATCCACGTGTATCGACCACATCTTTGCTAATGTGGCTGGTCTAAAGCATTATCCACACCCATCGGATGTAGTGATTATAATGTAATAGCCATATCTAGAAAAAAGTTCCAAAGACTAGACTTAAAATTGTGTATAAGCAACCATACAAGAGGTTTGTCAGGTACCCCAGGTAATCTCCTATGTCAAACAAGCATTGGTACCCCAGGTAATCTCAGGTTTTATTACATACAGTCGGGAGGAACTACTGGATATAAGAGCAACGTCAACTCACCGTCATTACGACCAGTAATACGACTTTCCCGAAGCGGATCCTGTGTTTTGCCCACCACCCAGGACAATGGATCGGATCCCAGCCGGCGAACCAAAACAACATCGCCGTAAAAGGGGCAGACGAAGCTGGAGGCGTGCATGGCCACATCCATCGGATGTAGTGATTATAATGTAAGGCTCCGGAGACGGGCACATCGCGCACCGCTCCTGAGCATACTACTCGCCAATGTCCAGTCTCTTGACAACAAGGTTGATGAAATCTGAGCACGAATAGCATTCCAGAGAGACATAAGAGACTGTAACATTCTTTGCTTCATGGAAACATGGCTCACTCGAGACACGCTATCGGAGTCGGTACAGCCAGCTGGTTTCTTCTTGAAGTGCTTGGAGAGACTAGTCAAGGACCATATCACCTCCACCCTACCTTACACCCTAGACCCACTCCAATTTGCTTACTGCCCCAATAGGTCCACAGACGACACAATCGCAACCACACTGCACACTGCCCTAACCCATCTGGACAAGAGGAATACCTATGTGAGAATGCTGTTCATCGACTACAGCTCAGCATTTAACACCATAGTACCTTCCAAACTCGTCATCAAGCTCGAGAACCTGGGTCTCGACCCCGCCCTGTGCAACTGGGTACTGGACTTCCTGACGGGCCGCCCCCAGGTGGTGAGGGTAGGTAACAACATCTCCAGCCCGCTGATCCTCAACACTGGGGCCTCACAAGGGTGCGTGCTGAGCCCTCTCCTGTACTCCCTGTTCACCCACGACTGCATGGCCATACACGCCTCCAACTCAATCATCAAGTTTGCAGACAACACTACAGTGGTAGGCTTGATTACCAACAACGACGAGACGGCCTACAGGGAGGAGGTGAGGGCCCTCGGAGTGTGGTGTCAGGAAAATAACCTCACAGTGAACGTCAACAAAACAAAGGAGATTATTGTGGACTTAAGGAAACAGCAGAGGGAGTACCCCCCTATCCACATCGACGGGACAGTAGTGGAGAGGGTAGTGAGTTAAGTTCATCGGCATACACATCACGGACAAACTGAATTGGTCCACCCACACAGACAGCGTGGTGAAGAAGGCGCAGCGGCGCCTCTTCAACCCCAGGAGGCTGAAGAAATTTGGCTTGTCACCAAAAGCCCTCACAAACTTTTACAGATGCACAATTGAGAGCATCCCGTCGGGCTGTAACACCGCCTGGTATGGCAACTGCTCCGCCCAGAACCGTAAGGCTCTCTAGAGGGTAGTGATGAGGTCTGCACAACGCATCACCGAGGGCAAACTACCTGCCTTCCAGGACACCTACACCACCCGATGTCACAGGGAGGCCATAAAGATGCTCAAGGACAACAACCTCCCGAGCCACTGCCTGTTCACCCCACTATCATCCAGAAGGCGAAGTCAGTACAGGTGCATCAAAGCAGGGACCGAGAGACTGAAAAACAGCTTATATCTCAAGGCCATCAAACTGTTAAACAGCCACCAATAACATTGAGTGGCTGCTGCCAACATACTGACTCAACTCAAGCCACTTTAATAATGGAAAAAATGTATGTAAAAATGTGTCACTAGCCACTTTAAACAATGCCACTTAATATAATGTTTACATACCCTACATTACTCATCTCATATGTATATACTGTACTCTATACCATCTACTGCGTCTTGCAAATGCCGTTCTGTGCCATCACTCATTCATATATTTTTATGTACATATTCTTCATCCCTTAACACTTGTGTGTATAAGGTAGTTGTTGTGGAACTGTTAGGTTAGGTTACTCGTTGGTTATTACTGCATTGTCGGAACTAGAAGCACAAGCATTTCTCTACACTCGCATTAACATCTGCTAACCATGTGTATGTGACAAATAAAATTTGATTTGATTTGAGATGTGAAAAAGATTTTTTGGTGGGATGTGTGTCATGAGGAACAACCTGATGCTGCACTTGAAGCATTTATGAAATTGCTTATTTTCCGCTTACTGATAGGCATGCGCCCATCAAGAAACTGACTGTTAGAACAGCCAAATCCCCATGGTTAGATCTATGGATGTCAGCCCTATGACAGAAAATCTCTATGGCTAAAGAGGGATGAGGCAAAGGGAATAGCAAATAATTCTGACAACACAGCAGATTGGACAAACATACAGTAAATTGTACAAAACTAAACAAAAAGATGAAGAAACTATACTATGGTACAAAGATAAATGATATAAAGAATGATAGTAAAAAGCTCTGGAGTAACTTAAATGAAATTCTGGGCAAAAAAGCTAGCTCAGCCCCATCCTTCATTGAAGCAGATGGTTTGTTCATAACAAAACCCTTTGATGTTGCCAACCACTTTAATAACTATTTTGTCGACAAGATTAGCAAACAGATTAAGATTAACAAACGCCTATTCATGCATAACGGACCAAATAATGAAAGACACACACTGTAGTTTTGAGTTCTGCAAAGTTGGTGTGGAAGAGGCAAAGGTCGTTCCGCTGCCCAACAATAGCAAAGCACTCTTTAGTGGTACAAACAGCTGACCAATCAGCCTGTTACCGGTGCTTAGCAAACTTTCGGGAAGAAATGTGTTTGACCAAATACAATGTTATTTTACAGAAAACGAATTAACAACAGACTTTCAGTGTACTTATAAGGAAGGGCACTCAACATGCTCGGCAAGGACACTGATGATTGGCTGAAAGAAACTGATAACCACAAGATTGTGGGAGATGTTTTGTTAGATTTCAGTGCAGATTTTGATATCATTGATCATAACCTATTGCTGAAAAATCTTCGGTGTCATGGACTTACATCCTACCTATCTAATAGAACACAGAGGATTTTCTTTAATGGAAGTATTCGGTTGAGTGCCTGTACCACAGGGCAGCCGGCTTGAGTAGCCTAGTGGTTAGAGCGTTGGACTAGCAACTGGAAGGTTGCAAGTTGAAATCCCTGAGCTGACAAAGTCCACATCTGTCGTTCTGCCCCTGAACAGTCAGTTAACCCACTGTTCCTAGGCCGTCATTGAAAATAAGAATTTGTTCTTAACTGACTGGTCTAGTTAAATAAAGGTAAAATGAAAAAAAAAAAAAATGTTTTCTGTTTTTACCAATGACCTTCCACTGACCTTGAATAAATCCTGTGTGTCTGTGTACGCTGATGACTCAACTGTACAGTACATACGACAGTAAAATAAATAACTGACACTCTTAACATAGAGCTCCAGTCAGTTTTTGAACGGTTAAACAGCAATAGGCAGGTGCTAAATATCTCAAAAACTAAACCTCATCTAGATGTATTACTGAATGTATTACTGAATTACTGTGACGATTGAGCAAGTTGAGGAGACTAAACTGCTCTGTGTAACCCTAGATAGCAAGCTATCACGGTCAGAACATATAGACTCAATGGTTGCTAAAATGGGAAGAGGTCTGTCCATGATAAGGCATTGCTCTACTTTCTTGACATCTAATCCACCAGACAGGTCGTGTAGGACCTAGTTTTGTCACACCTGGACTACTGCCTAGTTGTGTGGTCACGTGCGGCAAAGAAGGACACAGGAAAATTGTAGTTGGTGCAGAGCAGAGTAGCACGTATTGCCCTTATATTTACACAAAGGGCAGATGTCAGTGGTATGCATGTCAATCTCAAAGCTGGCTCAAAGTTGAGGAGAGATTGACTGCATCACTATTGGTCTTTGTGTGACTTGTTGAAGGTTTAAAGGTACTGAACTGTCTGTTCAACTCTCTGCCACCCCAGGTAACTCAAACTAGCAATAAAACCAGATTAAGAAAAATTATAAAAGAACACTTTACAGCATGATGATTATTTGCATTTATTTTGTATTGTATTATGTATTGTATTATGTATCGTATTATGTATTGTTGTTATGTATCGTATTATGTAGTGTATTATGTATTGTATTATGTATTGTTGTTATGTATCGTATTATGTATTGTTGTTATGTATCGTATTATGTAGTGTATTATGTATTGTATTATTGTATTATGTATTGTATTATGTATCGTATTATGTATTGTTGTTATGTATCGTATTATGTAGTGTATTATGTATTGTATTATGTATTGTTGTTATGTATCGTATTATGTATTGTTGTTATGTATCGTATTATGTAGTGTATTATGTATTGTATTATGTATTGTTGTTATGTATCGTATTATGTATTGTTGTTATGTATTGTATTATGTAGTGTATTATGTATTGTATTATGTATTGTTGTTATGTATCGTATTATGTATTGTTGTTATGTATTGTTGTTATGTATCGTATTATGTATTGTTGTTATGTATCGTATTATGTAGTGTATTATGTATTGTATTATGTATTGTTGTTATGTATCGTATTATGTAGTGTATTATGTATTGTTGTTATGTATCGTATTATGTATTGTATTATGTATTGTATTATGTATTGGTGTTATGTATCGTATTATGTAGTGTATTATTATTGTATTATGTATTGTATTATGTATTGTTGTTATGTATCGTATTATGTAGTGTATTATGTGTAGTATTATGTAGTTTATTATGTATTGTATTATGTATTGTTGTTATGTATCGTATTATGTAGTGTATTATGTGTAGTATTATGTAGTTTATTATGTATTGTATTATGTATTGTTGTTATGTATCGTATTATGTAGTGTATTATGTGTAGTATTATGTAGTTTATTATGTATTGTATTATGTATTGTATTATGTATTGTATGTTATGTATTGTTGTTATGTATCGTATTATGTAGTGTATTATGTGTAGTATTATGTAGTTTATTATGTATTGTATTATGTATTGTTGTTATGTATCGTATTATGTAGTGTATTATGTGTAGTATTATGTAGTTTATTATGTATTGTATTATGTATTGTATTATGTATTGTTGTTATGTATCGTATTATGTAGTGTATTATGTGTAGTATTATGTAGTTTATTATGTATTGTATTATGTATTGTATTATGTATTGTTGTTATGTATCGTATTATGTAGTGTATTATGTGTAGTATTATGTAGTTTATTATGTATTGTATTATGTATTGTATTATGTATTGTATTATGTATCGTATTATGTAGTGTATTATGTGTAGTATTATGTAGTTTATTATGTATTGTATTATGTATTGTATTATGTATTGTATTATGTATCGTATTATGTAGTGTATTATGTAGTTTATTATGTATTGTATTATGTATTTTATTATGTATTGTAATGTATTATGTAGTGTATGACCTATTGTATTATGTAGTGTATTATGTATTGTATTGTTTTATGTAGTGTATTATGTATTGCATTATGTGTGGTATTATGTAGTTTATTATGTATTGTATTATGCACTTTATTATATAGTGTATTGTATTATGTATTGTATTATCTATTGTATTATGTAGTGTACTATGTGTTGTATTATGTAGTTTATTATGTATTGTATTATGTATTTTATTATATAGTGTATTGTATTAGGTAATGTATTATGTATTGTATTATGTAGTGTATTATGTATTGTATTGTATTATGTAGTGTATTATGTATTGTATTGTATTATGTAGTGTATTATGTATTGCATTATGTCTGGTATTATGTAGTTTATTATGTATTTTATTATGTAGTGTATTGTATGATGTATTTTATGTATTGTATTATGTAGTGTATTTTGTATTGTATTATGTAGCATATTATGTGTGGTATTATGTAGTTTATTTTGTATTGTAATATGTATTTTATTATGTAGTGTATTGTATTATGTAGTGTATTATATAGTGTATTATGTATTGCATTATGTGTGGTATTATGTCGTTTATTATGTATTGTATTATGCATTTTATTATATAGTGTATTATGCATCGTATTATGTAGTGTATTATGTATTGTATTATGTAGTGTATTATTTGTGGTATTATGTAGTTTATTTTGTATTGTAATATGTATTTTATTATGTAGTGTATTGTATTATGTATTTTATTTATTGTATTATGTATTGTATTATGTACTGTATTGTATTATGTAGTGTATTATGTAGTGTTACGTAGTGTATTGTATTATGTAGTGTTATATCTATTGTATTATGTAGCTTATTTTGTATTTTATTATGTATTGTAGTATGTATTTTATTATGTATGGTATTATGTAGTTTATTATGTATTGTAATATGTATTGTATTATGTGTGGTATTATGTATTTTATTATGTAGTGTATTGTATTATGTAGTGTATTATCTATTGTATTATGTAGTGTATTATGTACTGTATTGTATTATGTAGTGTATTATGTAGTGTTATGTAGTGTATTGTATTATGTAGTGTATTATGTAGTGTATTATGTATTTTATCATGTGTGGTATTATGTAGTTTATTATGTATTGTATAGTGTATTTTATTATATATTGTAGTATGTATTTTATTATGTAGTGTATTATGTAGTGTATTATGTAGTGTCCAGGAGTCTGGACCCAGCTGATGTACTGTATGCACAGATAGAGATACTTCTCTCCAAAGTTTTAACGAGTAGCTCAGAAAGACAGACGATGGGTGGGTGGAGTTGAGTAGCAGCTGACAAACAGGTCTGGTAGAGAGAGGAGTTATTGCTCCTTATCCTAATGATAGGCCTATTGGTATTTTCTAAGGAGAGGTCCCACCTCTGACACCTGCACTAGGCCTGCATACAGGGCATTATAACTGAGGCTGAGCCAGGCAGATTCCACACTGCTGTTCACTCCTCCCCCACTAGGCACAAACTGATTGAAGTACAGTGGATAGCACATTATTCAGTCAAATATAAATAAGCTAAATATCTAACATTATATTACCATTTGAACTTTGCTGTGCTTTTCAATGGTTGAAAGCACAGTGAGGCATTTGGGTGACAATTACATTTTAAAAATCAGATATTGTTTTTCAATTGGAATTTTATTGTGCTTTCAGATGGTTGAAAACATAGTGATAACACACTGAACATTCAGCTAACTTTTGGCTGTCTTTTTGAGTGGCTGAATATAGGTTGTAATCTCATTGATCAATGTCTCAACCAAATATTACCCAGTTATCCACGTTGAAGTTGCGTGGTGTTCCTTGTGGGCCACCTTTCAGACCGGCTGGCTGGTATTGCTCTGCTTCCTGTGTTACACTATTGGGTGTTTTCCAGTATAGCATCAGTGTGTCACCAGTCATTATGTTAATATCAGCTCTAGTATTATTTTTAGGGAACTGGGCTGATACCGAGGACTTGTAAAGAGCAGTATCAACAACCTCTGCATCATCAAGATAGTTTTTTGTGAGGTGTTAATGGTGGGAGGTGTTAACCCATGTACCAGGTTAGCCATTGTTATGTAAATGACAGCTGAAAAGTACCAGTGTCCAGGGCCTTGGAGAGCAGGTCCACTGAGGTCATGGCCCAGAGAGATACTGGAGCCAGGCCGTGGAGGTGGAAACACAAAAGTCTGAGCCATTTGGGTAAAATACTGGGGTAAGTCCTTAGTGGAAATATGCCATATGTGGGATGAGATCTTATAGTATTATTTCTCTATTCTATTCCCTTTCTCTTTGATCCAGCTTTGCTATAATGAGCAGCCCAAAAAAGTGAAAAGAATTTCATTGAAATGATGGCAGTTGATGTACGCCTACAATTGTATTACAATAAAGTTATTCCTAGCTATATGAGCCCAAAACATTGTCTCTATAAAGTGAAGCAGCGCCCACAACTACCCTAGCTCCAGTGTGGGTAGGCGGGTGCTGCAGGGACTTGTCTGAGCTGTAAAGTACATCATGGCCTGAGGAGTAGGACCATGCTCCACCTCTGGCCATCTGCCAGACACACACAGAGAGAGAGGAGGAGTGTTGTACACACAGTGCTCTTTCGGGAATGCATTACCTCCCTTTCTACTTCCTAGATAGTGACAGAGAGACAAAGATAGCGTAAAAAGACACCATTTTTAACTGAGGATCGCTGAACAACCTACGACACACACACCTGCGGACATACTCATTATACAAACATGCAGTTGAGGATTCCTTGAGTCTGTCACCACCTCTGCCTCCTCTGTGACTCTTGGTCATGGCTGTAGTCGTTTGGGGAGTCACTGTGCTGTGGGTGAGGAACTCTGCAGTACCACAGTGGAATACAGGCATGTCTCTGGGGCTGGACAAAGACGCATCAGGCAATGTGTTGTTCTAATCCTGGACACTTGAACTTAACAGTTGAACTCACAAACCAGGGACTCTGAATAATTTTTCGGCTGCAGGATTTTTCCTTGGAAAAATAGTCTACTTTGAAAATGTCTAAAAGTCAGATTCATCTCAATGCTCCACTGGTGGCAGTGGGACCGTGGAGAAGACACAGCGAAGTAAGTACTTGGGTAGATTAGTCACACCTCTGACAGAGGTCTCTTCTTTTGATTGTCTGAAGTATTAGGACTAGAGTAAGAATAAAGGGCTTATTGTCACCGAAGAGAGTTATTGGGTTGAAATGTCAATTTACATAATATGTACATACACTTTTCAAATCACATTAGTGACAGGAATGTCACGAGCTGAGAGAGGTTTCGGTTGACATTCTTGCTTCGCAGCTCAAAAGTATCTTAAATGTCACATTAGCCACTAGACAGGAGGCTAAGCATCGCAAACTATATTAGGCCTACACTATTAATTATTGGAACAGAACCATATTACACTGTTGAATAATGCAACAATTCACAAGCATGTGTGGACAATTAAAGTAATTTTTCTCGTCTGTAGGCTACACTCAATACATTTTAGCTTCAAGACAAAAGCACAGAGTTACTGCTAACAAAATGTCTTCATCAAGTAACGTTAGCATATCAAAAATGAATGATTTTAACCCTCTCATATTATTATAAAGTACAGTAGGCCTACATTACAACATCACAACAAACCAGGCTTCAAGAAGACAAGGACCGTTGTTTGTAGATTTAATTCAAAGAGCCCATTCACTGAACTTTTTTTTAGATGAAAAGCTTGGGTTATTGCCGGTTCAAATCCCGGTCAGTATTATGGAATACTACCATGTTGATTGTTCCTTGTTCATTTAGTGGTAAAGGCAATATACTGTAAATGTCTTTGTGCCTTTAAAAATCCTATAATGTATACATATTCCAGTTGTGTTTCTGACAGTTGACTGTTCTGTATGTAGACAATGAGGATGTCATGTGTCTCTGAATATTTCAGCTGACCATAATGTTTTGACAGTGTCATCGTTTTCAACAGTGTGTTTTCCAGGACAGTGATATTTATCTTTAGGGTTAGTACTAATTTGTACTGTTTGCATATGGCGGAGGACTCATACTCACTCTGGACACTCAGATCATATAGTACTGTACACAAATTGGTTGGTCATGTCAGCCTTGAGTGAGTGTGTCTTTTGGATTCTGACATCTTTTGAGGCCGGAATTCTCATACTTTTGTGTTATCCAGACTGAGGTCTGTTAAGATACTTAGTACCAACCCTAATCAACTTCTCAGCATGTGAAAGGGTGAGGGAATAATATTACATGTTAAAGCATTCTTTACTTTGGTGTGTTGACTATGAAACAGGGTCCACTTCAACCAGGGAGGGGCGGATTAGTTCACACAGATGGAATCTGTTAAAAAGTCCAGTAAAATGTTGAAACTCTGAAATGAACGATGCCAAAATGCCTTTAGGACGTTATAGTCCTACATAACATGTCACTGCATCGTACTTGATGCTGCATGGAAGATACAGCATTTTCCATCTTGATGTTGATGAATCGTGTGCTGGCAACCTGCCTAGACTGAGCATGATGCAGACCATCTCCTAGCATATAGATTTACAACCCAACGAGACTCAGACATGCTGACCTACTATCATTTTGTTGTTGCTATTGTCATGGAACATTCTCTTAAACAGTATCATCAAAGGGAAGAGAGCTGTGGCTCAGACAAGACTCTCTGTGAGACGGGACGTGTATCTCCGTTCAGGCTCACACGCCAGGCCCTTCAATATACTGTACCAGTTTATGTTTATCACACTGGTGATTTATGTATCTGTTGCTCTCGGAGATGTAAACAGTCTTTTTTTTAAAGGATTATTCCACTGAAAGATTCATCTCACTTCTGAGGGGAGGAAAACAATGAGTGTGTGTTTCCGCAGGGCCAGATGTGCAATGCCATGGAGAACTAATGTGTAACAAATGAATTATGTGATGGTTCTATGAAATAATATTTTATAGTAGAAAGTTCACACAGTCAGTCCTAAGACTCAGTTTGTAGTACAATGGGAACACATCCCACGCTGACGCTGATAGAATACTGAATCGAGTTTCATTTCCACTTCATCTCATTCTCCTCTCTACAGACCACAGATTTATTTGAAATGATTGAGAAGATGCAGGTAATGTATTTTGGATCTCTTGCTGTTCCTTTATTAACTCATGTTTCTAAGCTAGGCAATGTACACTAACCAGTGATTTAGTCTCTTTTACTGTAAACTCTGCTTTTCTGGCTCTGCTCTCCTGTAACAACGGCTTGTCTTACCTGTGCTCTGTACTGGAGGTTAGCAGAGCTGGGACAGACAGTGTTGGAGAGGAGATGTCTGGACACGAGCAGTGTGCCTGACTCTGGACAGCCCCTCTCCTGATGCTTATTCCCAGACCCTCAGCTAATTGCCTAACTTCAGAGAGCCTCTAATAACCCCCTGTCCCCTGGCCTTTGAAAACTGTAGCCAGCCTCCATGCACAAACTAGAGGAATACAGGTTAACATTACAGCAGTTTATTACTTATCATAATGCAAAACCGTGTTTGATACAGTACATTGGTGAACAGGGTGTGCTTTTTACACTGTCTGAACGTACATTTTTATTACAGTGTCATATAAAGAAACATATGACGTTATTGTAAGAGCTGTAATACAAAGTCTGTATGGAGATTGTATTACTTCTCTATTTCTAATGTATTTCTTAAGGATTATTATTCATAAACATATACATAATATTTGGGCTTGGGGATACTATATATGGGCTTGTGTTTTTATTCTGTATGTATGTTGACATAGTTATGTATAAAACAATTTCTTTGAACAGAAGATTCCTCGTCAGTTTGTATATCAGATGCCCCAGGGATTCTGCTTCTCCTCAATAACAGATCGCATATCAACGCATCAAACTCACAGCAGCAACTATCTGCTCCATCATATCAGACAGACTCACAGCCCTTTACCCATAGGTCTGTAGCCAGTATCTGTGCACACTCATGGACAGTATGGGAATTTCAGGCCACGTACTGTTCGTATGCCAAGTCTGTGTGACACAGCCCCAAAGGTGTTATTACTGCTTCCATGCCTTTCTGTCCAGATAGCTGTTAACTGGCTGCTCTGTTGTGCATCTCCCTACCCATCCCTCTCCAACTCCCCACTCTGCATCCCTTTGCTCTTCTGCTGTCTGTATAAACATATGGATGGCTTTGTAACCTCTTGGTCTGTTGATAATATGATTAGTCCTCCCTGTACTTTGTTACTTCCTCTAAAACTGTGAATTCAAATGTAACTAATCTGTCAGATAAGACGTACGACACGGCTGTGAATCAGTAATGATGATGAACATCTCCGGACCTCCAATGACCTGGGTTTGGAATGTAACATCATCTGTCATGTGTAACTAGCGTGTAACAATTATCTTCTTCTTCTCTCTCTCTCTCTCTCTCTCTGTGTGTGTGTGTGTTTCTCTCTCAGGGTAACAGAATGGAGGAGCAGCGATACACCTTTCCTCCCCCACTCAAAGTACGCTCTCGCTGGGTCTCCTGACCTCTCTCTCTCACAATACACCCGTTGTGTCACTACTCCTCATATCTCTCTGTATTTGACTACTGACTGTCGAATTGTATTCACTCAGTGGGCACATACTGGGCACAAACTGGTTGAATCAACGTCGTTTCCACGTCAATTCAATTGAATTACGTTGAACCAACGTTGAATTGACGTCTGTGCCCAGTGGGTATGCTCGAATCCAGCAGCCCTCCCTACCAACTAATGTACAGACTAACAAGGTTAGAATAGAATTATTGTTACAGAGTAATATAAACATCCACCATGCAGCATGATTGTCTGTTTATGCGTTAAACAGACAGGCACTTTGGCTGGATTCCATGGTAATAAAAACATCACTTTAAATCAGTAGCATCAATTAAATCAGTTGTAGAGCACCACTGACTCTTACTGAGAAAGATGAATAATTGATGTGTCTGTATTGTTGTCTTTGCAGACTGAAGAGGACTACATTCCTTACCCCAGTGTCCATGAGGTACATACAGAGACTCAACTTCAATGCAGTCATTTCACCAGTAACATGGATGTTGGCAATTTGTGCTTCATGGTTGATATTTCAGTATTCATTGAAAATCACTGTCACATTTCTTGGGGGGAAAAATGACCCTCCAACCTCTTGTGTCTTCTACTCTGTGTTGTGAACCAGGTGTTGGGGAGAAAGAGTGGGTTCCCACTGATTCTACTGCCTCAGTTTGGGGGTTACTGGATCGAGGGCAACAACCATGAGCTTGGTGACATTGCTGAGCCAGACCAGATCCAGCCTCTGTCCCCAACCACACACAAGCTGGAGAGTAACTCCACCGCCAAGATGTACAGGAAGCACTTTCTGGGCAAGGTGAGGCTGAACACTGGGACTGTTGTGTTGGAGTTTGGCTGAGTGGTTATACTGCAGGAGACCGGGGTTCGATTCCCGGTTCATCCTTTTTGCAGTTTGTCTCCTCTTCTCCTTCCATCACATATTTTTCCAACTGCCTTTAAAACACAAGACAAAACAAACACTGTCTGTAGAATAATGAGGCTACATGTGTATGAAACATTTGTTAAGCACCTTCTATTCATACAACATATTGCAGCCCAAAGGGCATACAACTAGTATGAAGACACCATAACTCTCATAGATTCCTATTCATTATGGTAATGAAAGTGAATGAGTGTTAGAACAATCCCAGCTGGGTAACCTAATAAGAGCTACTCTACGTGTCGGGTGGCACTTCAGAGACGGGTGGTAATGAAGAGGCATTAGGCTTTGCCACATGTTTCACACCAGTCAGAGTAATATGAACTAATCTAATGTGCCCATAGAGGAGAGCAGAGACCTGAATGGAATGGCAACAGTTGGCTAGCACATACAGTTGAGACATAGTTCATTAACTCATTGAAATGTGTTTGGGTTGGTGTGTGTGTGTGTGTATGAAAGACAGAAAATGTATCCTTCAGCTAAACTCTGTCCTTGTGCTGTGTCCCCAGGAGCACTTGAATTACTACTCAGTGGACGGAACTCTGGGACATCTGGTGTTGTCCATGAAGTATGACGAGATCGGAGACCAGGAAGACCTCCGCCTCATGCTCAGGTTAAACACCCGTAGCCTCCTCCATCACATCCTTCTCTCTGCTGGCTCTCATCTCTCTCTCCGTTCTCATCCCTTTCCCTTCCTCCTCTTTCATCCCCCGTTCTCCTTTATCTGTATGCTGTGGATACATACAGTACATACAGTACTAAACTGTAAACATACTGGTATTGTTCACATCATTCTGTGTCTGTGCAACTGAGTAAATGCAAAATGCGCAGTTGTAACTGTTGTAATCAATGGAAAGTTGCTAAAAACAAGATTTTCCATTCACTTCCAGTGTTTATGAATCATTCCCTATTGTGGTGATAATCCCATCCTCATAGGAGTCATAAAGCCAGTGAGAGTGTAAACAGCACACTGTCATTTCTGCATGATGTGACAGATTTAGGCAGTGTGTGGGTGGAGGGTAGAGGGATGCGGATGTAGGGACTAGGGCCAGGGCTGGGTTAGTTACAGTGGGTAGATGATCCATTCCAGATGCCCAGCCCATGTGACAGACTGACAGCTTTTAAGAAGCATAACTATGATCATGATGAGAACATGTTGTTGTGGTTGTCTAAACTACCAGGACCAAACTGGAGACATACCATGATGTTATCCCCATATCCTGTCTCACAGAGTTCCCTAACGTGGTGCAGATGGCCAAGGTGAGATCATGGTTAGGGATGAATATCAACACGTACTGTTTGTGGAAAAGATGTTGAAAAGTGTCATAATTGTACCGTGATTACATCAATTTGATCTCAGCGCAGTTATTTCTATGTTTTTATTTTTGACCCTTAGCTTGTCTGTGAAGAGGTGAATGTGGATCGTTTTTACCCTGTCCTCTACCCAAAAGTAAGCATTAGGTTTTGAAGTGTTCTCAGATATTTAACCACAGAAATATGTTTTTTACATGGATAATACAAATGTTGTACTCCTGACTATTCGTTCAAATTGTGATCTCTAAACAGGCTTCAAGACTCATTGTCAATTTTGATGAACACATTATAAGCAACAACTTCAAGTTCGGAGTCATCTACCAGAAATTTGGACAGGTGAGCCTTGGAGATACATTAAGATCAGTTAAAACGATTGGGAATCAAATCATCATCATCATCATCATAATGCCAAACTCTTCAATCCCACACAGACTCCCACATTGAACAACAAAAAAGATGAATAAATGAACGAGCACTTGACTTTTCCTACCAGCACTGACTCAGCTGATAGCTACTTTAATGAGGAAAAATGTACTTACTATGACTGTGATATGTGGTTGTCCCACCTAACCATCTTAAGATCTGTCGATCTGGAGCATCAGATAAATGACTAGAATGGAAAAGTTAATGTACTGAATAAGAGCTGACCTGAGTGCATTAACACGAGTACCATCTCTTGCAAATCTCATAAGAAAATGCACAATATGCTTATCCTCCTCCCCATCACATTAATAGTCTCTCTAAGCCTAAGCCAACCATATGTTTCTCTTCAATATTCCTTCTCATTACAATAACAACCATATTGTTTATGGCACTGAGCCAGAGAAGCTGGAGAAGCCTCAGCATAGCTAGCCTCAGTAGAGAGTCATTGTATCCTCTGATGGAGCCTAGGGGGTGGAGCTCCACATCCTTGATCTTTAAACTCTAAAGGAAAGGGCCACACTCTGCAGAGGCTCGACCTCACAGGGGCTCCAGGGGCTCCAGGGGCCTCAAGAACCCTCTCCTCTTCTTTTCAGCACCCAGAGAGACATTAACATACAGGAGAGACACTGAGGACTGGATACACACACTCGCACACACACACAAACACACACAGACACACACAAAGAGAGGTTTTATGTGATCAAAGTGTTATTGTTCCTCGCTCATTATTATAGTTCACTCATTATTATTATTATTATTATTATTATAGTTATTATAGTTCTATTCTATTCACAATATAGTGTAAATCTTAAGTATGTTATCATGAGAGCTTCATATACAATAAGTTGTATAATCCTCATAGTGCTTTGGTCAGTGGTATTGTTTTCTGTTTCTGACTGCTGTTAGCCTCTATAAACTCCTGGTTTGCAGACATCAGAAGAAGAGCTGTTTGGGAACAGTGTTGAGAGTCCTGCCTTTGTTGAATTCCTAGAGTTTCTGGGGGAGAAGGTCGAGCTGAATGACTTCAAAGGGTAAGAACTTCACCACAACTTTCTAATAAACACTACCGTTCAGAAGTTTGGGGTCACTAAGAAATGTCCTTGTTTTTGAAAGAAAACCTAATAAAAGTTCCAGTAAAATAACATCAAATTGATCAGAAATACAGTGTAGACATTCTTAATGTTGCAAATGACTATTGTAGCTTGAAATGGCAGATTTTTAATGGAATATCTACATAGGCGTACAGAGGCCCATTATCAGCAACCATCACTCCTGTGTTTCAATGACACGTTGTGTTATCTAATCCAAGTTTATCATTTTAAAAGGCTAATTGATCATTAGAAAACCCTTTTGCAATTATGTTAGCACAGCTGAAAACAGTTGTGATGATTGAAGAAGCAATAAAACTGTCCTTCTTTAGACTAGTTGAGTTCCTGGAGCATCAGCATTTGTGGGTTCGATTACAGGCTCGAATCGGCCAGAAACAAAGAAGTTTCTTCTGAAACTCACCAGCCTATTCTTGTTCTGAGAAACGAAGGCTATTCCATGCGAGAACTTGACAAGAAACTGAAGATCTCGTACAACGCTGTGTACTACTTCCTTCACACAACAGCGCAAACTGGCTCTAACCAGAATAGAAAGAGGAGTGGGAGGCTCCGGTGCACAACTGAGCAGGAGGACAAGTACATTAGAGTGTCTAGTTTGAGAAACAGATGCCTCACAGGTCCTCAACTGGCAGCTTCATTAAATAGTACCCGCAAAACACCAGTCTCAAAAATATTAAGATGGGCAAAAGAACACAGACACTGGACAGAGGAAATCTGCCTAGAAGGCCAGCATCCCAGAGTTGCCTGTACTATTTAATGAAGCTGCCAGTTGAGGACTTGTGAGGCGTCTGTTTCTCAAATGTAAAAATTAAAAATCAGCTGTTTCCAGCTACAATAGTCATTTACAACATTAACAATGTCTACACTGTATTTTTGATCAATTTGTTGTTATTTTAATGGACAAAAACATTGCTTTTCTTTCAAAAACAAGAACATTTCTAAGTGACCCCAAACTTTTGAACTGTAGTGTACATTCAATAACAACAACCCCAATTGTGCAATCGATTGTGTCTTGAACAGTGTGTTGGAGATTGGACCATTCAGTGAAACCCTCTATCTATCTGACTAGGTTTCGTGGTGGGTTGGATGTGACCCACGGGCAGACAGGATCTGAATCCGTCTACCACAACTACCGCAACAAGGAGGTCATGTTTCATGTGTCCACCAAGCTGCCTTACACTGAGGGGGACACACAACAGGTACTATTACAAACCCCTCTGATCTCCTCCTACTGATGCAGACTGTCATCATGTTTATTCTGTTATGGATCATGTTTTAAATGAGTAGAACATTGTGTACTGGTATGACATGAGTATTGGTATCCATATGATCTGTTATGATTGGGAACATTCTGGAAGCATCCATAAAGCTTATGTATATTGTATGTTTTCTTTAGAAACAGTATCTTTCTCTTTCAGTGCAGTCTTCAGTGGAGCACTACTGTATAATGTCTTACAGTGTAAACTTCCTCAGTCTTCACTCATCAGGGAAACTGTCCCAACACAAACACAGACAGACACCTTATCAGAAGAATGTCTTAAGCCTATCTAGACGAACACACACCATAAGTTATCAGGACGAACACACAATGTGTAATCAGAGCCCACAGCTGCAGTGGGAGCAGCTGATTGGTTTCCCTGAGAGTTAAGTCAATCAGAGCTGTTGTCCAGGTTGATATGGTGTAGCAGCAACCCTCCAACTGGTGTTGGTTTACCCTGGCTCATCTGTGGACAGACAGAAATCTGCCAAGACAAACAGGGAGAGAGAGGGGGAGAGACAAAGGACTCCCCAGAGTGGTAGAGAAAGGCATTTGCAACATTCAGTAGTTTGAAAGTTAATAAAAAACTCGTATTACTCCTACTCAGGCAATACATGACAGACAAATTCATTACTGTTCTTGAAAGCATTTCCATGTGACATGAATGTTCAATAGAGCTTTGCTTTACGTGCTGTCCTGTGTTGCAGTTGCAGAGGAAGAGGCACATAGGGAATGACATTGTGGCCATAGTGTTCCAGGAGGAGAGCACTCCGTTCGTACCAGATATGATCGCCTCCAACTTCCTCCATTCCTACGTAGTGGTGCAGGTGGAGAACGCCTGCACTGGAGATGTACTGTACAAGGTGCTAAAGCACTCCTTGATCTTCACTAAACTAGCCAACCAACATCATACCAAACATACAATACTGTGACCATTGATCATTCATGGCCAGTTTGATTGTCATCTGTTAGGTGTCAGTGACGGCGAGAAATGACGTACCTTTCTTTGGACCACCCCTGCCAGACCCGGCTGTCTTTAGAAAAGTAAGTTGGCACAACTACAATCCCAACTCCTTAAAACACCGGTCAGCTAGTGTTTTCTCTCTCCTCCTTCTTTTGTGTCACTCAGTCCAGTTCTCTTTTATCCCAGGGTCCAGAATTCCAGGAGTTCCTCTTCACGAAGCTCATCAATGCTGAGTATGCCTGCTATAAAGCTGAGAAATTTGCCAAACTGAAGGTGAGTTATTCAAAGGATCTCTGTCATTGTTTTCAGGAGCCAAGTAAGGGACACAGGCCAGCATCCTTGGTAGACAGTGTTGCCAGCCTATCATTACATATTAACTGTCACCTGTTTGTGTTATCAGGAGCGTACACGGTCAGCCTTACTGGAGACATTGTATGAGGACTTGCACATCAACAGCCAGGCCATGATGGGTCTGGGAAGAGACGAGGACAAGATGGAGAACGGGTCCGGAGGAGGAGGGGGCTTCTTTGAAACCTTTAAGGTAACCCAGCACGGCTGGGAAAAGGCTTGGGGCAATACGCTTAGTATGCACTGACTAATGTGTTTTTACATATGATCACTTGTTCCTGAATATGTAACAGTACTAAACGGAACACCCTCATAAAACTATTTGTAATTCATTTGAATTATGAAACTAAAACAGAGGATCATTTCCATCTTATAGTGACACAGTTCTTTTTTCAAGCATTTCGCTACACTCGCATTAACATCTGCTAACCATGTGTATGTGACAAATAAAATTTGATTTGATTTATATGCCACTATTTCTCTGTTGTTCCCCTTGGTTGTACAGGTTGTTGTCTGTCTGGGGGGTTCCAAGAATGTCCTTATCTATAATACAGGACACTGGCATCAACTGCTTGATCAGTCACCATTAGTCTGTCTGGGGAACATCCTTGTCTCTGTGCTCTGCTGCTCTGTCAAATGGCACACCAGCTTCTCAATGTCAAGCTTTATGTGGTGTTGTGTTCTGTCTGCAGCATGCTACCATGTGTTTGTGACATACATTTGACATACATTTCCTTCTCTGTTTCACCCTTCCAGAGTGAGGAGAGCGATGCTCCCTCTCCCTTCCCTGAGAAATCCTTGATAGAGCCCAGCCCCCTCACATGCGTGCCTAACTCAACTCACTAACTTCTAAAGCATGAAACACACAGAGAATCTCACTGCTGATAGGCACTTATCACAGTGGAAGGCTGTTCCTTCTCTTGCTAGAACAAAAGCGGTACCTACTGCGTGCCGACATGGTAGTGACGAACCTACCGCTTCTACTTGTGAAATCGCAATGTAGAATCAGTGGCCAACAACTTCGCTTTGAGCCAATCAGAGAGCACGAACTCCAACATGCGGGAGCCAACAAACAAAAATTAAAACGAGGGCCTTTTCTCTGTACATCCCCGGATGAGCCAGTCATACTTCATAGCAATGTAGGCTATGGGATGGTAGTTAGCTAAGCACACAACACTAAATACTTCCTCCAAGCTAGCTAACCAGTAGCTAGTATTGACATTATATTTAAGTCACAGTCGATTAGCTAGTTTCCATGAGCTATGTTGCTAGCTTTGTATCTAGCTTTGGCCATCTGGCTAGCATCAACAAGGACTTTCTATAAAAATAGAAACATTAGCGCAGATAGCTTGGAATCTAGACCATAAGTATTACACACGGATATGCATTGGCAAAAAATGCTACTGCCACCTTCTGGTTCGGCTGTGTAAACAAGAGAGATTGACTGCCAACACTGTTCAAAGGTGCTAAATACTGTCGGCAGGCAAACATTTGACAATCCTACCGGTGTGTCTGAGCTTTAGCACAATAGTCTTGCACATGATTCGACTTGGACACTCACACAGCTAGAATTACTAGACTGTCACTACCCTTGCCTTTATATTAATAGTGGATGAGCTGAGTCATCTCTTTGGATCAAATGTGTTTTTAACATTGAATGCAATTTAATATTGTTTTCATGATAAAAATTCCATGCATATGCATTGCATCAGAATGGGTCCCTGCACTGTATGCTCTGTGTACATGCCAGCTCCTGCTCCTGCTTTATGTTTGCTTTGTGATGTTTATATCAAGAACAAGCTTGTTAGTTATAAGAGTTCAAGGGGACTGCGTAGTGCGTACGTGGCGAGAATGTTTTTGCCATTTGTCAGACAGATGGAATGATATGTCTGACACTCCAGTGGCAGTAGAGTTGCCCTTCTAAGTGATACAAGTGTGGCTCATGACTGTTTGAATGTTTCCTGTATGTTTGGGATGTATTATACCACTAAGATTCTTGATGAAACTTATGATATAAATTTATATCAAATCTGAGAGGAACCGAATTTGGGAAGTCACAAGATCTTTCTCTATTAAGTCATCCCCTTTGTCTAAGATGCCACATGCATAGAAAAGACTCAAAGAAAACATATTGATGAAGCATGAAACAAATAACAAGTGCTTTGAAAAGTATTTGTAACTAACCTCTATCTGACTCTACTGGAGGCTTTCTTCTTGTTCGTGACCATGTCTGCTGCGCTCTCCAACGCTGTAACATATGTATGTGTACTTGTTTTCTACTCTTCCTCTTTCTTCTCCCTGACTCCATCATCCTCTTCTTTACAGGCCCAATTCTGTGGGCCATTTTTTCTCTCTGCTAAAGTGTGTCTCCCTATTTCACTGTCTGTGTCACACCCGTGGTGCCCAAAGTCTCACTCTCTGTCTATATTTTAAAACTGTGCTTTGATTTGTAAAGTTCAGATATAACACATGCTTTCATGTATTTTCTTTTATTAACAAACAGTAACTTGCAGCATGTAATTAATCTCATGGTGTTTCTCTCTCTCTCTCTCTCTCTCTGTATGACTCAGTCATTGCTTGTCCCAGGGAAAAGTCCCAGTAAACATGGACGTCGAGGCAGTGCCATAGGGATAGGAACAGTAGAAGAGGTTCATATCTAATTCTAACTACTCCCTCCTTCCTACTCTTCTTCTCTGTGTCTTATTTCTCAGCATGACTACACTGCATCCTGACAAACACTTTTCCTGTGGTTGGTCAGTGAACCACAACTTTAGGATTCCAGGGCAACCCCTCCAGAAATGCAAAAGGACGACTCGTATTATGAAATATGTGAATGTCTTAGCAGGAGATTGCATCTATACAGTATTATACACCTATTTTTAAAGCTATGGTATTACTGAGGCTTGTGAAATGACTTGCCTCACTCAACTGGTTGAACTACATAACACACGGTACACTAGCCTTTGATCCATATGACATCAGATATACTGTAGGTACAACACTAGCACAAATAACGTTTTGTATAAGTGCATAGAGACAAGTGGTCCGTTTAATGCCCTTAGCCGTCACTTAACTGGTCTTTTTTTTGCATATTTCCTTGTTTTGTTATTATATAGTATTGTGTGTTCACCCTCTGTAGTCTCCACAAGCATATCTCTCAACATGCAAATCTTGTTTAGCTAATTCTCCATTTGTTTAAAACTATGAATATTAATGGTTTAGAGAACATAGATTCTTCTCAAGCTCTTTGAAGCCCACATTAGACACAAGCTATTTTTCAAGTCCTTATTTTGAGAGCTTACAAAGGGAGATTGAGTGAACAAAGTATTCAGTCAGAAAGCACATTTTAGTGGTAAGCCCTGGAGCTCTACAACTCATCTTTCATCTCATGCTCTGCTCTCGCTAGCCAATCTGAGTGGAACTGGGGCTTGTTGCTAAGCCTCTAAGTGCATATTCTAATGTTTTCTTATCTCTGTTAGCCACAACTCCGAGGCATAAGAATGGTTACTCTGTACGTAGCCTGATAAAAATGATTCATTCTTATGCAAGATAGAACATCTTGTACTTTCCGCAGAGACGGTTAAATTGTCTCACGATTTACAGTGAATAATGATACAATACCTGGAAAGTCATGACATTTGTAAAATACAAGGGATGACATACTGTGTAATAACACCTAACGTACTAGAAACAAATGAACAGAGCATAACGATGCAATAACCACAGCATTAAAGACAGATACCATTTTCTTGGCTATTGATAGGCTGTTATTGTGAAAGATATGGTGTCATGGATGCTCACTGGTTGTTTTCTTCTTGTCCTGTCAGTCTCTGATCATCCCTGGGAAGAGTCCAACCAGGAAAAAGTCTGGTCCCTTTAGCTCCAGACGCAGCAGTGCCATCGGTATTGAGAATATCCAGGAAGTCCACCAGAAAATGTGAGTGTGACCTAGTCACATAGCAGGGACGGGTCAATGTTCATAGACATGAATATTGATGTTGATAGATGTTTGTATATGATGTTGATACAGTGGGTATCATAAGTATTCACATTTTGTTTCACATTTTGTTGCGTTAAGATGTGGGATTTAAATGAATTTAATTGTGATGTTTTTGGAACGGTCTATAATGTCAAAGTGGAAGAAAAATGCTATCATAACGTTTTTACATAATGTTTTTAATTTATGAAAAATAAAACACTAATACGTTGATTAGATAAGTATTTACCTCCCTGAGTCAGTCCATGTTAGAAACCCTTTCTTGGGTAAGTCTCTAAGAGCTTTGCACACCTGGATTGTGCAATATTTGGCCATTATTTTTTCACATATTCTTCAAGCTCTGTCAGGTGTTGGGGATCATGGATAGACAGCAATTTTCATGTCTTGCCATAGATTTTCAAGCAGATTTAAGTCAATGGCCACAGGATCATTCACTGTCTTGCTAAGCAACTCAAGTGTAGATTTAGCCTTGTGTTGTAGGCCATTGATTAAAGGTAAATTCCTCTACCCAGTGGTGTAAATCAGACTGAAGGACGTTTTGCTCTAGGATTTTGTCTGTGCTTAGCTCCATCCTGTTTTTTTTTAATTCTGAAAAACTACAGTCGTTGCTGATGTCAAGCATACCCATACCATGATGCAGCCACCACCATGCTTGAAAATAAGGAGGCAGTTTCTCAGAGATGTGTTGTGTTGGATTTGCCCCAAACATTTAGGCCAAAAAAGTATTCCTTTGTCGTGTTTTTTTGCAGGATTACTTTTGTGCCTTTTTATTCTGTATATTTCTTATTATTTTGACTACAATGTTGTTAATCCATCCTGTTTTCTCCTATCACAGCCATTGAACTGTTTTAAAATCACCAATGACCTCATGGTGACATCCCTGAGCAGTTTCCTTCCTGTCCTGCAGCTCAGTTCAGAAGGACAATTGTATCTTTGTTGTGTCTGGGTGGTTTAATACTTCATCCACAGCATAATTATTAACTTGACCATGCTAAAAGAGATATTCAATGTCTGATTTGTTATTGTTATCTATCTACCAATCACTGCCCTTCTTTGAGGCTTTTGAAAAGCTCCATGGTCTTTGTAGTTGAGTCTGTGCTTGAAATGTAATACTTGACTGAGGGACCTTACAGATGTTGTATGTATGGGGAACAGAGGAAGGGGTAGTCATTAAAAAATCATGTTTAGCCCAATTATTTCACACATTTCAGTCCATGTAACTTATGTTGAGCCAGATTTTACTCCTGATCTACATTTTAGTTATTATATTTTTATTAATTTGTTAAAATATGTATAATTTTTTTTCACTTTGACATTATGGAGTATCTGGTGTAGATCTAAATTAAATTTATTTAAATCCCACTTTGTCACGTAACAAAATTTGAAAAACTCCAAGGGGGTTAATGCTTATGATACCCATTATATGTTAGTTATAATATCCTGTGTTTCTGTCTGATGTCCTGATCCTATGCCTGTATCTATGTCCCTGTCCCTGTATCCATCTATCGCCCTGTCCCTGTATCCATCTATCGCCCTGTCCCTGTATCCATCTATCGCCCTGTTCCTGTATCCATCTATCGCCCTGTCTCTGTATCCATCTATCGCCCTGTCTCTGTATCCATCTATCGCCCTGTCTCTGTATCCACCTATCGCCCTGTCCCTGTATCCATCTATCGCCCTGTCCCTGTATCCATCTATCGCCCTGTCCCTGTATCCATCTATCGCCCTGTCCCTGTATCCATCTATCGCCCTGTCCCTGTATCCATCTATCGCCCTGTCCCTGTATCCATCTATCGCCCTGTCCCTGTATCCATCTATTGCCCTGTCTCTGTATCCATCTATCGCCCTGTCCCTGTATCCATCTATCGCTCTGTATCCATCTATCGCCCTGTCCCTGTATCCATCTATCGCCCTGTCCCTGTATCCATCTATCGCCCTGTCCCTGTATCCATCTATCCCCCTCTCCCTGTATCCATCTATCGCCCTGTCCCTATATCCATCTATCGCCCTGTCCACTCCCCACTCAGCAGCATCCACAGCGGTAGGGAGTGTTTACCTGGCACACAGAAGACTCCTGACAGTGACCATGCCTCTCAGGACCCCAAGTCTGAGAACTCCTCCAATCAAAGCTCACCAGAAGTGCTCATTACAAAGAACATGTGAGTAGATTACATTTTAACACAGCTACACAATGCATTCGGAAAGTATTCAGACCCACATTTTGTTACGTTACAGACTTATTCTAAAATGGATCAAATAAAATCCTCATCAATCTACACACAATACCACACAATGACAAAGCGAAAATGGGTTTTTAGACATTTTTGAAAAATGTATTCAAAATAAAAAACAGACATACCTTATTTAAATAAGTATTCAGACACTTTGCTTTGAGACTCAAAATTGAGCTCAGGTGCATCCTGTTTCCACTGATCATCCTTGAGATGTTTCTACAACTTGATTGGAGTCCACCTGCGGTAAATTAAATTGATTGGACATGATTTGAAAAAGCACACACCTGTCTATATAAGGTCCCACAGTTGACAGTGCATGTCAGAGCGAAAACCAAGCAATTGTCTGTAGAGCTCCGAGACAGGATTGTGTCGAGACACAAGTCTGGGGAAGTATACCAAAAATGTCTGCAGCGTTGAAGGTCTGCAGGAACACCTGCCTCCATCATTCTTAAATTGAAAAAGTTTAGAACCACCAAGACTCTTCCTAGAGCTGGCCGCCCGGCCAAACTGAGCAATCGGGGGAGAAAGGCCTTGGTCAGGGAGGTGACCAAGAACCCCATGGTCACTCTGACAGAGTTCCAGTGTTGCTCTGGGGAGATGGGAGAACCTTCCAGAATGACAATCATCTCTACAGCACTCCACCAATCAGGCCTTTATGGTAGAGTGGCCAGACGGAAGCCACTCCTCAGTAAAAGGCACATGACAGCCAACTTGGAGTTTGCCAAAATGCACCTAGGACTCTCAGACCACGAGAAACAAGATTTTCTGGTCTGATGAAACCAACATTGAACTCTTCTGCCTGAATGCCAAGCATCACGTCTGGAGGAAACCTGGCACCGTCCCTACTGTGAAGCATGGTGGTGGCAGCATCATGCTGTGGGGATGTTTTTCAGCGGCAAGGACTGGAAGAATTGTCAGGATTGAGAGAAAAATCAAATCAAATTGTATTAGCCACATGCGCCGAATACAGCAGGTGTAGACCTTACAGTGAAATGCTTACTTACGAGCCCCTAACAAACAATGCAGTTAAAAAATTATATATAAGTACGAATAATGCATAGATGATAACAACAGAGAGTAGCAGAGATGGCAAAAGAGGGGGGGGGGTGGCAATGCAAATAGTCTGAGTAGCCATTTGATTAGATGTTCAGGAGGCTTATGACTTGGGGGTAGAAGCTGTTTAGAAGCCTCTTGGACCTAGACGTGGTGCACGAATACTGCTTGCGGTGTGGTAGCAGAGAGAACAGTCTATGACTAGGGTGGCTGGAGTCTTTGACCATTTTTAGGGCCTTCCTCTGACACCGCCTGGTATAGAGGTTCTGGATGGCAGGAAGATTTGCACCAGTGATTTACTGGGCCATACGAACTACCCTCTGTAGTGCCTTGCGATCGGAGGCAGAGCAGTTGCCATACCAGGCAGTGATGCAACCAGTCAGGATGCTCTCCATGGTGCAGCTGTAGAACCCTTTGAGGATCTGAGGACCCATGCCAAATCTTTACAGTCTCCTGAAGGGGAATAGGTTTTGTCATGCCCTCTTCACAACTGTCTTGGTGTGCTTGGACCATTTAGTTTGTTGGTGATGTGGACAGCAAGGAACTTGAAGCTCTCAAACTGCTCCACTATAGCCCCGTCGATGAGAATGGGAGCATGCTCGGTCCTCTTTTTCTTATAGTCCACAATCATCTCCTTTGTATTGATCACGTTGAGGGAGAGGTTGTTGTCCTGGCAACTCACAGCCAGGTCTCTGGCCTCCCTATAGACTGTCTCGTCATTGTTGGTGATCAGGCCTACCACTTGGAGGTCATTGGAAAACTTAATGATAGTGTTGGAGTAGTGCCTGGCCGTGCAGTCATGAGAGAACAGGGAGTACAGGAGGGGACTGAGCACACACCCCTGAGTGGCCCCTGTGTTGAGGATCAGCGTGGCAGATGTGTTGTTACCTACCCTTACCACCTGGGGGCGGCCCGTCAGGAAGTCCAGGATCCAGTTGCAGAGGGAGGTGTTTAGTCCCAGGGTCCTTAGCTTATTGATGAGCTTTGAGGGCACAATGGTGTTGAATGCTGTGCTGTAGTCAATGAATAGCATTCTCACACAGGTGTTCCTTTTGTCCAGGTTTGAAAGGGCAGTGTGGAGTGCAATAGAGATTGCATCATCTGTGGATCTGTTAAGGCGATACGCAAATTGGAGTGGGTCTAGGGTTTCTGGGATAATGGTGTTAATGTGAGCCATGACCAGCATTTCAAAGCACTCTATGGCTACAGACGTGAGTGCTACAGGTCGGTAGTCATTTAGGCAGGATACCTTAGTGTTCTTGGGCACAGGGACTATGGTGGTCTGCTTAAAACATGTTGGTATTACAGACTTGGACAGGGAGAGGTTGAAAATGTCAGTGAAGACACTTGCCAGTTGGTCAGCGCATGCTCGCGGTACACGTCCTTGTAATCCGTCTGGCCCTGTGGCCTTGTGAATGTTGACCTGTTTAAAGGTCTTACTCACATCGGCTGCGGAGAGCGTGAACGCACATTCTTCTAGAACAGCTGGTGCTCTCATGCATGTTTCAGGGTTATTTGCCTCGAAGTGAGCATAGAAGTAGTTTAGGACGTCTGGTAGGCTCGTGTCACTGGGCAGCTCTCAGCTGTGCTTCCCTTTGTAGTCTGTAATGGTTTGCAAGCCCTGCCACATCTAATGAGCATCAGAGCCAGTGTAGTATGATTTGATCTTAGTCCTGTATTGATGCTTTGCCTGTTTGATGGTTTGTCAGAGGGCATATGGGGATTTCTTATAAGCTTCTTGGTTAGAGTCCCGCTCCTTGAATTCAGCAGCTTTAGCCTTTAGCTCAGTGTGGATGTTGTCTGTAATCCATGGCTTCTGGTTGGGGTAGGTACATACGGTTACTGTGGGGATGACGTCATCAATGCACTTATTGATGAAGCCAGTGACTGATGTGGTGTACTCCTCAATGATATCAGAGGAATCCCGGAACATATTCCAGTCTGTGCTAGCAAAACAGTCCTGTATCTTAGCATCTGCTTCATCTGACAACTTTTTTATTGATTGTGTCACTGGTGCTTCCTGCTTTAATTTTGGCTTGAGTGCGGTCTTAGTGCCAGCCTCAGTCTGTGGTGGTATATAGACAGCTACGAAAAATACAGATGAAAACTCTCTAGGTAGATAATGTTGTCTACAGCTTATCATGAGATACTCTACCTCAGGTGAGCAAAACCTCGAGACTTCCTTAGATATCGTGCACCAGCTGTTATTTACAAAGTACATGGTCCACCGCCCCTTGTCTTACCAAACGCCGTTGTTCTATCCTGCCGATACAGCGTATAACCAGCCAGCTGTATGTTGATAATGTTGATTAAAGAACATAGCAATGTACAGACCATGAGATCCTCGATGAAAACCTACACCAGAGCGCTGTGGAATTTCTGGGGGGGAAAAGTCAAGGGGTCTGAATACTTTCCGAATGCACTGTATAGGCCAATATTATCATTCATATTCAAATGTAAGCATCATATCAACATGAGTAGTGCACTATAAAGTTTAACATCACTAGGACAATGTGATTTAGGTACCCCCCCCCAAATATCCTACAATATGTACGTCTTCTACTCCAGACAGTGTATGTGTGACAGTGCCTGGTTCTCTTGGTGGACTATTAATGCAGGCATGGTCCTGTCACATTGTGGATGGCTGACTGACTCAGGATGTAGTTTTGCTCTTTGTAACAACAGGGCTCAGTCTATCCCTGAGGGTCACGACCTTTCCCGCTCCTCCTCCAATGACAGCAGCTTCGCCAGTGTGGTGGAGGAGAACGAGACCGAGGCCACGGAGGACTATGACACTGGCATGGTGAGTGTGTGTGTGTGTGTGCTTGTGTGTGTAGGTGCATGCCCGCGTTGTGTGTGTATGTGTGTGTGCGTGTTTTGCCCATGCTTCTAACCTTTTGCATGTGTTCCCCAGGAGAGCCTGTCATCATCCGGGACGCCACACAAGCTGGACTCGTTAACCTACAGCACATGGCTAGAGGACAGTATGAGCAGCACAAGCACCACCAGCCGAGGCAGCTCGCCAGGTGAGAAGGGGAGCCTGGGGGCCTAGGAGGCTAGGAGGCTAGGGAGCTAAGGGGAGAATGTAGACAAAAGAGGGCATAAGGTACATATGAGTCTCGAAGTCAGTTACTGTTGCTTGCCAGGTTGTTATTGTAAAAGGGGGTTGGTTAAATAAAGGTCATACCAAAATAAATACAACAGTTGGCAGTTTGATGATGTAGATATGTCTGATTTATAGGCGTATTGAGTCAGAGAAGGCCATATACTGTACATTTCTCCCAGTACAACCTGGTCCAGGATCATAACTGTTGAGGTCATGTGTTTTATTATCCAGGTCCTGGTCAACTTGATGGGGGTAAAGGGTCAGAGATCCGCATTAAACTGGACCGGCCAAAAGATAGTCGGTCCTCATCGGTGAGACATCATCCATACTGGGTCTAGGCCTCAAAGGGCTAGGGGTCTACAGCGGTTCCTCTGTCTAATACAATAGTTCAGATTGTACAGCTGGAAATTCCTTGCTCACTATAAATAGACGTGTGCTCTCTGCCTTTGCATGAATTCTTATTTTATTCTATTAAGTGAACATTGGCATTGTAACTTCAGATGTTGTACTTCTGTTACTGTGGCTGCTGTTGTATTCTCATTACTGTGGTCATGTGATAACTGTTGTGGTTGTTGTGTAACTCCTTCTTGCTCTCTATGCATCTCTGTCTGTGTACCCTTCCTGTCCAGAACTGTTAGCCTGGTTATTTCCTGGGTGTCCATCTGTAGGTTGCCTGTCTCTCTCTGAATGGGGTTCTATCATGGATGAATGATTTAGAAAGCGGTGGACTCCATTATACAGTATATACTGTAACTACTGTACATACCTCATTAGTGTTTTAGAACTCCTCAAAAGAACACACACATCCTGCCCTGCTTATCCACTTATATACTGTAGCCTCATTTACATCTCATTTTGTCATGTCAACTTTAAGTAAGAGTCTTGTCTTGTGTCTCCTGTCCCTAAAGCATTCCCATAAGATACAATCCTTCTGGGAGGTGAGACGAGCACAGGCTTTCGCCGTAACCAAGGATGACGATGAGGATGAGGTGGACCCTGGATAGTCTGCTAGTCAGTGAGGCCAGACCACCCCTTCCCAGAAGCCCCGGCGGTGGCGTTGGTGGTGTCGTACCAGGAGAGGAAGTCAAACACAGAGGGGCCAACTTTTGCACAGTGTCGTTTCGTTCTGCTCACTCCCTCGCCTCTGTCTGTACACACATCTTCTGCCTGGTTTTGTGTAAATAGGTGTATTTGTCTCAGTGAACAAATGGTACCTTTGGTTCAGTTTTGTTGACGCCTACTGTATGTAGACACATGGATCACACGGTAGCTATAGTGACATTGAACTCTGCCAGAGACTTTGGGAGGGGCATGTTGGTATAGTCACATGGATTGTACAATATAGTGACAGTAGCACTGCCTGAATAAATCTATTAATTGAACCTATTTCATTCCAAATACCAAATATCCAACAACAAATATATGTGCATTTTTGATTGTAGGTTATGTTGAATACAGTTGAATGTGGTAGTGATTTTACAGGTAAAGTCATTGTAATTTGCCTATTAGCCATAGCTTTAACTGTACAGCCAAAAACAGTTGCTTTGACAGTGAATATTTTCTTCTCAATATACAATAGCTGGGATATTGTCATCACAATATACAATGTACTTCAAGCCTCGCCTGCTCATACTGTAAATGAAATTGAAGATAGATATGTAACCAGAAAGAATGGACATAGCCTTAAACTTTTCAAACACAGTTTTTCTATACCTTCATTATTCATTTCTACCGTTATCAACATGGCCAGAAGCAGCCAGTAATTGGACAATGTGTGGTTTCAGATTACATGGATATGGGGAAGTTCTGTTTTATGTTCCACACTGTTTTTGCACACAGGATGCTCATTGCTAACTGGTACCTATTTATTATTGTGAACCACCGTACATTTGTATCATTGTAAGCTAACAGGCAATTTTAGCTTTGTTCTTTCTGTCCTCAGAAACAGCTCTCTGTTATGATGTGTATCAAGCAGGTTACTGAGGTCAGGTATGTAGAAATGTGTTGATGACTACAAGGGTAATTCATAACTGTATTGGATAATCTACTGTATTCGTCCATCTAATCAACTTGTCTGCCGATATACAGTACTCTACATAACAAATCCTGTAGCTTAAGTGTTGCCATCAGTACCGTTGAACAAAAACATGTTTGTATTTATTTATTTGGTTTTATTTGGGGATGAGATGGGGCACCACTGTATGCCTGTTTTATAAAAGTTCTTAGGCTGTTGATAGATTGATAATGTACAGAGATGAATACTTCAGTTTGTGCCTGTTATATAGAGTATAGTCCTACCCACCATGGAACCTCAGATGACACTACATGCCAGATCTACTGTAGCACAACAATTACATTTCTTTAAGTGGAAATCCTGATTGTGTCATACAGTAAGTTATACATAATAAATACAACCCTGTTTATTCTATTGAGTACTGCCAAATGTTCACATTGTGTGACATCTTTTTATTACTGGTGCTGTTAGCTTTCAAGTACAATTTGAAAATAAGTTTTAAAATAAACAAAATCTAGCCCACACTGTCTGCTCAATAAAAGGTCAAAAGCGAACTATAAAGTAACTTGTGGTTGCCTTATGTGTGAGGAATGGCAACATAGAACAAAAAAGGTTGAATGTAGAACAGGCATTGATTGAACAGATACTGTACAGTGTCTTGCGAAAGTGATAGAAACTGATAGAGACATACCCCAAGCGACTTACAGCTGTAATCGCAGCAAAAGGTGGCGCTACAAAGTATTAACTTAAGGGGGCTGAATAATTTTGCACGCCCAATTTTTCAGTTTTTGATTTGTTAAAAAAGTTTGGAATATCCAATAAATGTCGTTCCACTTCATGATTGTGTCCCACTTGTTGTTGATTCTTCACAAAAAATACAGTTTTATATCTTTATGTTTGAAGCCTAAAATGTGGCAAAAGGTCGCAAAGTTCAAGGGGGCCGAATACTTTCGCAAGGCACTGTATATGTCTATCTAACTAAAATTGCCCTGATAGCATTTATATTCAATTGCCTTTTGGATATTATTTCATTCTTATATCTATAGTTTGTGAATAATGCTACTGTACACATTCGCCTCTTGCCCTAGATCCCTGTTTAGAGATGACTTAAAGAAAGATGCAGTTCATCATTTGGTATTTCCTCCCAACGTTTATCCTAACTACAACAGGGTTCCACAAGCCATCATAACACTTGTGACAGTTAAACAATTAAACGTGTGTAGCCTACTGTATACCTCTTTATCGTTTTTTTTTACTGAATGAAACCATTGAAGGAATGTCCCATAAATACGTTATTAGATGTGGATAACACCACCAGTCTCGAAAAGTAGAGCCCTCTAGAAGTGGAGGCGCCTCTACTTCTCTCCTCTTACATGCTATAACTGTGCCACATGGACCAGAGCAGCATAATAATGAATGTTCCTTAAAATCGCCACAGGTTTTTATTTATTTCAGCTGTTCAGAAAGATAGGCTACATCATCATGGTTCAGAAGAAGGTGAGTAAAGATAGAAACGTAAAGAGTGGTGGAGTGTGAGCAGTAGTTACGTAGTGTGCGTAAAATAACACATGCGCAGAACGTGATCCGGATTCTTAGCTTTGAGCAAAAGGTTTCGGTAGCGGCCGTGCGTGAGTGAAAACTCAATTCCCCATGGCTTTATGGGGAAGCAAAGTTTTATGTAGTGAGCGAGTGCACCATGCTTTCTGTTGCCTGTACAGCAAAGCCACACACATTTACATAGGAAAACTAAACTAAATGTCCCTTCCCACAGGCACCAACATTGTTGCAATGTAATTTGTAAACGTATCGTGACGTGAATCTATCAAATTTCAACCCCAGGATTATGTCATCATGGTAACCAATTTTCTGCATAGACAAACCTTATATAAAATATGTTGAATTTGTACCTTTGAAACAATGTCAGTAGTCTGGGCAGCACCTCCTACAGGAGAATTGATCTATCTACAGCTACACCTTTGGTCTCTCAACCTTGGTTTGAACTAATCACCTGCTTAGCTTTAGATATTTACCACTGACTACAACCAATGTGCTATGGTGAGAATAACTATTGAGCGGTCTCTACCTAAAATTGTTATAGATTGACTGTTGATATTAAAGTAATTTCAAGGTATGTGTTTAAGAGAGCAAATCAAATGGTACCATACTTTATGAATCAACTGTATATCATCATGAATACTTTTTACATCTGTATAGCTTATGAGATGTCATTAACAGCTATTGTTTCAATTCAACCCAGGATTCACCTAAAAATATACAATACATATAGGACTAGGGTTTTAAGCTTTGGTTGATTTCAAATTGAATCTACAAGTTAATAATTAATATGTTGGATTCACATCTAAACCAAAAATATAAGTTAAAGAATAGGACTAAATCAAATAAAACTACATTTGATTTAGTCATATTCTTGAACTAACGTTTTTGGTTGTTGATGGAGACAACATATCAATTATTAATTTGTAGACAAACTGGAATTAAAGTCAGTGGCACAGATGGAACTATCCAAGCAGAATATGCATCTCCTTCAAATGTTGATGTTTGATTGTGTTGGCAACCAAACACAATTCAATATCACTTTTGCAATAGAGTAAATAGTTCTGTTTTTTTAATGCCAATTTGTACACTGAGTGTACAACACATTAGGAACTTTTCTAATGTTGAGCTGCACCCCCTTTTCCCTTCAGAACAGCCTCAATTCATCGGGGCAGGGACTCTACAAGGTGTTGAAAGTGTTCCACAGGGATGTTGGTCCATGTTGACTCCAATGCTTATCACAGTTGTGTCAAGTTGGCTGGATGTCCTTTGGGTGGTGGAACATTCTTGATACACATGGGAAACTGTGTGAAAACCCCACAAGCGTTGGTTGCAGTTCTTGACACAAACTGGTGCGCCTTGCAGCTACTACCATACCCCGTTCAAAGGCACCTAAATATTTAGTCTTGCCCATTCATGTCTCAAGGCTTAAAAATCCTTATTTAAACTGTCTCCTCCCCTTCATCTACACTGATTGAAGTAGATTGAACAAGTGACATCAATAAGGGATCATAGCTTCCACCTGGATTCATTTGGTCCATCTTTGTCATGTGTCAATAATGTTTTGTACGCTCAGTGGAAGTCTCCCTATGCAAATCTAAGTCTAATACATTCAAAGTGCGATTTCAACAGATTTATACTTTTATTGTGTCAAACTAACTAATTATTGTCTTTCGTAGAATGTATATAGCAACATTCCGACCTTGTTCAGCATTATCTAGTCCAAATATGTCATGATTCCACTATTGGTATCCGGTTTATGGACTTTTAATGGGGGACTTTTATTTTAAAGGCGAACTGTAAATGCCATTACTGTGACAAATCTTATTGTGGCTAGCTTCCACGCCACCTATGGATGTTTTTAAAAAAAATCTTAAATGTGTTTTTAAACCTGACCCTAACCTTAAATTAAGACTAAAAAGCACATTTTTGTTTTTATGATGTATAGCCAATTTTGACTTGTGTTGGTGGTAGCTAGCTAGTGGAAACCAAGTGACTCGGAGCTGAACGGAAGTCTTTTTCTGGAGTCACATTAAAAATGAAAATATATGCTAATGTTAGCTACACTTGTAGCTATTGCCAAGTAAGTCATTGGGAATCAATTAGTTTAATTGTCGTTTCAATCATGTGTCGTTAGTAAACGTCATACTGGAAATACTGTTTGGGGACTATTTCATCATAATCTGAGTGTTCAGAGTAGCGTAAACTAGCTAGCTAGCAAAGCAGCTACCATTCAAGGAAATCAACAGGATCTCTGTGGTAGCTGTCAGCTAAGCTAATGTTAGATAGCAGCTGGCTAGTTACCAGTTAACTGCCTGAAGTGTAAACTATGGTCCAGCAATACAGTTAGTTATAGGGAAATTTCACAATTTCTCTTCTTCATATTTATATTCATAATCTCCAGCACCTCCTTAGCATCAACATATGTGAAAATTGTAGTAAAAAAGATAGATACAGTGGGGCAAAAAAGTATTTAGTCAGCCACCAATTGTGCAAGTTCTCCCACTTAAAAAGATGAGAGAGGCCTGTAATTTTCATCATAGGTACACTTCAACTATGACAGACAAAATGAGAAAGAAAATCCAGAAAATCACATTGTAGGATTTTAATGAATTTATTTGCAAATTATGGTGGGAAATAAGTATTTGGTCACCTACAAACAAGCAAGATTTCTGGCTCTCACAGACCTGTAACTTCTTCTTTAAGAGGCTCCTCTGTCCTCCACTCGTTACCTGTGTTAATGGCACCTGTTTGAACTTGTTATCTTTTTAAGTGGGAGAACTTGCACAATTGGTGGCTGACTAAATACTTTTTTGCCCCACTGTAAGTGTTTTCAATGACATCATCAACCAATTAGTAGGCAATGCCTACTCATAATTGTTTAAAATTACACAATACACACCAATGATGTCATTGGAAACACTTATTTCCTCTATCTTTTTTAGTACAAAACATAGAAATGTGCAATTTTCACATACGTTGATGTTGTGGTGGTGCTGGACATGATGAAAATTTAGTTGAAAATGTGTGAAATTTCCCTTTAATATTGCAGGTTTTACATCTGACATGACTGTTGTTATCTAACATTTTTCCTTAGGGTACTGCATGCACTGGAGAAACATACTCACTCATTCATTCCTGATGACTTCACTTGAATAGTCATAGATATGTTTATCTCAAGGGTGGCCCCTCACCTAAGTCTGCTTTGCAGAGGTACTGGTAAGTGTTGTAAGACATGTCAGATCTATAGCTAACCTAAAGTGTGGCACTATCACTTGAAAACAGTAAATTAATACAATTCTGTTTATTCTCCTTCAATGCTCAGGTGCACTTCAGACTCCAGGACAGTCATTGAGTGAATCTTTACTTCCTGTCTTTCCTACTCGTTGCTCTTCTCTAAATGTAAAACCAGCAGCAGACAACACACAGCCTCCCCAACACTGGAGCCAGAGCTGGAAGAGTTCCTCATCCCTCGTAATCCATCAGTGTCCCCACATAAGAGCTGGCTCTAGCTGCACTACTCCCTCCCCTTCTAGTGTCTCCTCTGCCTTGGAGGACACCACGCTACTGCCCCCGTTAATTAAGAGGCCCTCTCCTGGAGGAGGGTGAAGGCCCAGTAACTAAGTAGCTCAGAATCTCCGCTGTAAGAACGTGCTGGAGATCCGGCGGTGGAAGATGAACAGGCACAAGTACAAGAAGCTGCTCAAACGCACCAAGTTCCTGAGGAGGAGATGGATGGCAGGAGGAAAAAGAAGCAGGTCAGTGTTTTGGCTGGAGATGGGAGGAAGAATGTTGTGCTCTTAGTTGTTATTGTTATGAGTATGAACTCTTAACTGCACAGCTCTCTAAGTTTACCTCAGTAATAATGTTCCCAACGCATTCAACATATTATGAACAGACCTGTTTACTGTATTATTATAGCCATTATGAGATATCTAACAGTGACTGTGTACTTGTATCCAGAAACGCTTTGAGAAGGATCTTCAGAGGATCTGGATGTGAGCTGGACTGAAGAAATCCCCAGAAGGATGGAATACACAGAGGATCTTCAACAAACAATCCAAAGTCTCAGAGAGATTGAAGAGTACAGACTGAACGTCTGTACTCTTCTGGCACACTGCTGACTGACAGGAATTACATGCTTCTCATAAGCCTGCTCTCCTCTCTGCTACTTGAAATAAGACATTTAGTGATGTGGACATTTTCCAGTTGTGTTCTGCCCTCTCCTGTTAAGTGTGATGGTTGTTGCAAGTAGGTAAAAAAAACAAGACAATTTTTCTCACATCCTGATTATTCACTCTACTTATCTTATTTAATATATCATACCAGTATGTTCATACCTTCTTACAATAGGCTGTTATTTAATACCTTCTCCAATTCAGTTTCCTAAGTTAAACAGTGGGTGGCAGTATTGTACAACCTTTGTTTCATTGAACATTGTGAACTTGGCAGTCTCAAAGATGTTCAGCTGAAATAGTCTACTGTTGTTCAGTCAGTGACAAAGTTATACAACTATTCTGGTAAGCTGTGATATTAGGTCAGAAGAAGTGATCACTTTCAAAGATGTTCTCACTCAGTAGCAGTGCCAGGAAGGTGTAGGGTTTCACAGGCAAGCGAAGGAGGGACATACACAGCTGGTTTACACTCTGGAGACTTCTGCAGTTTTGTTGTTGATGAACTTTCTTCAGGTGTTGCTGTCCTCTATCCATTGATGCGCAAAACACTGTGTTGTAACCTACCTACTTTTATCCCATTTCTTTGAGTAAGAGTTGTAGAAGAAAGACTGGAAGACATGTTGCGGTTGTTTCTAAGTAAGTTCCAACTATGTTTTTACTAAAACAAGAACAACACTTTGAGAAGTAGGCTATGCAAACCATTTTAAAGAGTCAATGCCAGGGAAGATGGTAAAGCTTTAAGAAATGTATTTCTAAGATGTTATACACAGTTAAGGGGGTGTTTCTTGTACTGAGGTTAGTCAAACATTTGTTCTCCATTGGTATTTTGTTTGTTCTGTTTGACAATTAAAAGTTTGTTGTACAATGTGAAAGAAGTAGCTATAGGTGATGATCTCCATCACCTTACTTTATGGTGTAAGCCGAAAACAATCATAATTACAGTCTTGACCCCCTTGTTATTTATTTATTTGTTGATCTACTTATGAAGTGTATGCGTATCATTTTGACCGATCAGTGATAGAGGAGTGTATAAAAATCAAATAGACTGAATTGAACAAATGTTAATTTATCCGGGACAGGCATTGTGCAAATGAGGTAAACACCAACAAAAAAAATGTGCATCATGTCTGCCTCAGTTATCTGGTGGTGTGTGGGTGCTTTTCTTATGGGTTCATTCCGATGTGTTTTGAGTTAACTGCGGTCAGAATAGGAGAGTCAGCACAATCCCTGCAGCCTGTCATTATATGTGTCAGTAATGAGTGTCTCACCATAAATGAGCTGAAGTTACCCGAGATACGGGGGAAGGGGATTACCACTCCGAAAAAAAAACATTTAGGGGACTTAGACTCCTAGCAAATAACAATGTCTTATATGAACTGTGAAAAAAAGTAATTTCTTCATGAATTCTTGCAAAAGAAAAGTATTAGTGTGATAACGTGTTCACAGCTGAATGATTTACCAGTATCGTGGTGGTTGCAAAGATTGGTAGGAGAGGAAACCATGTGCATGATTTCTTCCTGTGGCCTCATGAATGAATAAATTCATGTTAAAACTGAACATTGAATATAAAACACAATAGGGATTCACCTTAATATTTAAGTTATTGTGAAAGTTGCAGTCATTAAACATGGCAATCCAGTAGCATGTAGTTAAGTCTTTACGTGTTCATCTGGCTGCCTTAGTCAGTCAGCTACTGCATCAGAGATCAAGGAGAAAATGATAGGGTTTTAGACACAGTTTCTTCTCTGTCTACAGAATACTTTATACTCTTCAGTGCTGCTCACGCCACCATTTTCCAGTAGGCTCTCACATGCAAGTACAGTGGCATACTCAGTATTGGACTATTATGAGCTCATTGTACAAAACCCTTCGACTGCAGTCACTCAAATTCTGACACACTTTTTCACTCATTGACATGCATTGACATGTTGATCATATAGATGAGACATCTAGCCTCTTCTTCTTGGTATTGTCTAGTTATATAAAACATCAGCATTAAAGTGTCAGAAGTGGATGAGAGTCATTTTAATCCAGAACGATCCTTTGAAATAAATACTGGTATTTCAATGCCCATAGAGACAAGCACCTGGTCTCTATTGTCTCTCATAAACCCCACAACTACCCCTTCAAAACAGAATACTGTAGGCCTACTCAAAACCATTACGATCCATTTTTATGGCGTTAATTTAAACAAAACATAAACCTGCCTGCTAAACCTATGTGACTTGACAAGAATAGCTAACATACACTGGTATTACAATAGACATCTATGACCTATGTAATAGGCAGCCAGCTGTAGTGCTGGGCTGTGGCAGCGGTCACTTTTTGTTATCCCCCAGGACCTTGGCCTTGAAAGAGGTTATCAGGGGAATGAATAAAGCCTCTGTGTGCTGCCTGGGCTGTATACATCTCACTGCTGCTGCTGGCCCTTAGGTAAACAGCACATGTAATGGCACTTAGTGAAAATCTGGGTTAGAAAAAGATGACTTGCAACAGGGAATCCTCCAGTCCCAAGAGAGTAAAAACACAAATGTAGAGAAGTATATACAGTACCAGTCAAAAGTTTGGACACACCTACTCATTCAAGAGTTTTTCTTTATTTGTACTATTTTCCACATTGTAGAATAATAGTGAAGACATCAAAACTATGAAATAACACATATGGAATCATTGTAGTAACCAAAAAAGTGTTAAACAAATGAAAATATATTTTATATTCCTCAAAGTTTCCACACTTTGCCTTGATTCTTGATTACAGCTTTGCACACTCTTGGCGTTCTCTCAACCAGCTTCACCTGGAATGCTTTTCCAACGGTCTTGAAGGAGTTCCCACATATGCTGAGCACTTCTTGGCTGTTTTTCCTTCACTCTGTAGTCCAACTCATCCCAAACCATCACAATTGAGTTGAGGTCAAGTGCTTGTGAAGGCCAGTCCTTGTCCTGTTGAAAAACAGATGATAGTCCCACTAAGTGCAAACCAGATGGGATGGTGTATTGCTGCAGAATGCTTTGATACACAGTGGATAATGGGGCAATTGGGCGACACCTGGAGGGGGACAGAAACAAGCACAAAGACATAGGAAACAGATCAGGGTGTGACAGTACCCCCCCTCTAGGGACACCCCCTGGCGTCCTACCTGGGCGTATACCTGGTTGACCGGGGTGCCTGCGATGGAACTCGGTGATGAGGGCTGGGTCCAGGATGTTCCTAGCGGGGATCCAGCACCTCTCCTCCGAGCCATAACCCTCCCAGTCAACCAGGTACTGGGATCCCCTGCCCCACGGCCGAACCTTCAGGAGGTGCCTCACCGTGTATGCCGGGTTAGCCGTCGATGAGACGGGGGAGAGGGATGGACCTGGAAACAGCAAACAATGGGCTGTGAGACATAGGTTTAATCCTAGAACATGAAAAGTGGGATGTATACGGAGGATATGGGGCAACAGAAGACAAACAGCAGAGGGGCTAATAATCTTGGAGATGGGGAAAGTGCCAATAAAACAGGGGGAAAGTTTGCGGGACTCTACCCGGAAGGGCAGATCCCGAGGGGAGAGCGATACCCTCTGCCCAAGATGATAGCGGGGAGCCGGGGTCGACGATAACTGGAGATGGTATTGAGAAGAGCCGACCGAGCATTCTTCCAGGTACTCCGACAGCACCGGACAAACATCTTTGCAGAGGGTATGTTGACATCTTTCTCTTGCTCTGGGAAGAGCAGGGGCTGATAACCCACGGAGCACTCGAAGGGACAGAGCCCAAGTGGCCAAGCAGGGAAGGGTGTTCCGGGGGTACTCCACCCACACGAGTTGCTGGCTCCAGGGGGTGGGTTTGGCCGAGACGAGGCTCCAGTTCCTGATTGGCATGCTCTGAGTGGCCATTGGATTTGGGATGAAACCTGGAGGACAGGCTGGCCGACGACCCAATGTGCAGAACACCTACCAGAACTCGGACGAGAACTGAGGACCACGGTCGGAATCCATTTCCACTGGAAGTCCATGGATCCAGAAGATGTGCTGCAACATGAGCTAGGCCGTCTCCTTGGCAGAAGGTAGCTTGGGGAGGGGAATGAAATGGCGACTTTGGAAAACCTGTCCACCACAGTGAGGATAGTGGTGTTTCCATCAGACAGAGGGAGACCAGTAACAAAGTTCAGGTATATATGTGACCACAGACAGTGAGGGACAGAAAGAGGTTGAAGGAGGCCAGCCGGAGCATGCCGAAGAGCTTTGTTCTGAACACAGACGGTGCAGGCGGCGACAAACTCAGAATCGTCCAAAACCATGGTGGGCCACCAAAAGCATTGTTGCACAAAGGCCACGGTCCGACAGGAGCCAGGGTGACAGGCAAGCCTGGAGGAATGAGCTCATTCCAAGACCGGGGAGTGGGCAGCATCTGGGAGAAACATCCGGGTTAGCCGGGACCCCCACCCTTGGTCCGAGGGTGTAGAAGCGGGGCAATAGCGGTGTGAAAGAGCGTCCAGCTTAACATTCTTAGACCCCGGGCAGTATGAGATGGTGAAGTTGAACTGGGTGAAAAACAGGGCCCGTCGAGCTATTCCAGGTTCTGATCCGTCCACACTATGAATGGAAGTTCCGCCCCCTCTAACCAGTTTTTCCACTCCTCCAAGGCCATCTTCATCGTGAGTAGTTCTTTGTTCCCCACATCATAATTCCTCTCCATTGCATTAATGCAATGGGAGAAAAAGGCGCAGGGATGCAGCTTAAGGTCTAGGGCATAACGCTGGGACAGGACGGCCCCCATTCCGGCATCCGAAGCGTCTACCTCCACCACGAACTGATGGGATGCGTCCGGATGGATTAATATGGGAGCTGTGGTGAAGTGGTGCTTTAGGTCCAGAAACACCCGGTCAGCAGCTGGGGACCACGTGAACGGGACCTTGGGAGAGGTGAGTACTGACAGGGTGAAGTCAGGGTGCTGCAGCTCGAAGATGAGGGAACACTGGGAGAGAAACGCCCAACAAGTTCCTGACCCTCCAGCAAAGCAGTTTGGAGGAGGTAAGCAAGGCACAGTCATGGCGTTCTGCCAAGGTCTGAAATCCATCCAGAAGACCTCAAAGTAACTCCTTGTGTCTCCCAATGGTGGCCCCTTGGGAGGAGATGATGTTGCAGGTCTGCTGAGTCAGTCAGGGCCAGTTCGTACTATCAGACCTTAGGATAAGACCCAGATGCAGACAGTTCGAAGTAACAAAAGTGCATTACAAAACAGGGGCAGGCAAATGACAGGTCAAGGGCAGGCAGAGGTCAGTAATCCAGATCAGAGTCCGAAAGGTACAGAACAGCAGGCATGCTCAGGGCAGGCAGAGGTCAGTAATCCAGGGCAGTGTCACAACGTACAGAACGGCAGGCAGGCTCAGGGTCATGGCAGGCAGAATGGTCAAAACCGGGAAACAGGGACTAGAGAGAAAACAGGAGTAGGGGGAAAACGCTGGTAGGCTTGATGAGACAAGACCAACTGGCAACAGACAACAGAGAACACAGGTATAAATATACAAGGGATAATGGGGCAAATGTGCGACACACATAAGTGTACCTTAAATTCGAAATAAATCACTGACAGTGTCACCAGCAAAGCACCCTCACACCTCCTCTTCCATGCTTCCCGGTGGGTACTACACAAGTGGAGGTCATTCATTCACCTACCCTGCGTCTCACAAAGACACGGCGGTTGGAACCCAAAATCAGACAAAAGGACATATTTCCACTGGTCTAATGTCTATTTCTTGTGTTTCTTGGCCCAAGCAAGTCTTTTCTTATTATTGGTGTCCTTTAGTAGTGGTTTCTTTGCAGCAATTTGACCATGAAAGCTTGATTCACACAGTCTCCTCTGAACAGTTGATGTTGAGAAGTGTCTGTTACTTGAACTCTTATTTGGGCTGCAATCTGAGGTGCAGTTAACTCTAATGAACTTATCCTCTGCAGCAGAGGTAACTGGGTCTTCCTTTCCTGTGGCAGTCGTCATCAGAGCCAGTTTCATCACAGCGCTTGATGATTTTTACGACTGCACTTAAAGAACATTTCACATTTCTTGAAATTGTCCGAATTGACTGACCTTCATATCTTAAAGTAATGACAGACTGTTATTTATCTTTGCTTATTTGAGCTGTTCTTACCATAATATGGACTTGGTCTTTTACCAAATAGGGCTATCTACTGTATACTACCCCTACCTTGTCACAACACAACTGATTAGCTCAAACGCATTAAGAAGGAAAGAAATTCCACAAATTAACTTCTAACAAGGCACACATGTTAATTAAAATGCATTCCAGGAGACTACCTAATGAAGCTGGTTGAGAGAATGCCAAGAGTGAGCAAAGCTGTCAAAGGCAAAGGGTGGCTACTTTGAAGAATCTCAAATATAAAATGTATTTTGATTTGTTTAACACTTTTTTGGTTACTACATGATTCCATGTGTGTTATTTCATAGTGTTGATGTCTTCACTATTACTCTGCAATGTAGAAAGAAAAAAAACTTGAATGAGTAGGTGTGTCCAAACTTCTAACTGGTACTGTACATCTCACTTACTTATTTCTCTAAATTCTAAATTCAGGCATATACAGTATTTTAATGAAAACAATCATGGTATTTATTGTTCCTTTGGTGCTGACACTCCCTGTTATCTAATTCCTCCTCCCTGCTTCATTCTTACATATTCTTCTTGGTTTTCTGTTGGCCTATTTTTCTCTATCCCTCCACCCAGTTGTCTCAGTTACCCAGCTGTAATACCAGTCAGTCCTGACTACTGTATTAGCTATCCGTTCACAACAACAGCATCATGACCAGAAGTCAGGGATCAGCTCAGGTCCAACCCTGCCAGACAGATAGTTATTGTTCCTATGATGACTCAGTTGCATTTTCTATTATTTGTTTCAGTTTCTTCTGTCTTCTTCCTGCCCAGTGGTACGTCCTCATAAAATATGACTTAATTGCATAACTCCTTTTATTGCATTGAAAACATTTATGCATGTGTTTGCGGCTTTGTTTTGTAGTGTGTGATTCATGGGGTTTTAGGTCTTTGCCAAGTTTACTAATACGTCCCATATGTGTGTATTGCATTAGCATGGGGCCAGAGCAGCAGCAAATTAGATGTGGTGGTGGAGGCCCGTAACATCACCCTCCCAGCCGGGACCCAGGCCGTGCTGCCCTGCCACAGCCCCCGCATGATATGGACCTGGGACCGGCTGAAGGATCGCCAGAGGGTGGTCCACTGGGACCTGTTCCGGAGCACACCAGAGTACTCTGTGGAAAGGATACTGGACATGTCTGCTGGCGTCAAAGAGAGAGTCTATAATGGGTTCAACAAGGGCCGCATAACCATCCCCAAAACCGCCTTCACTGACGGGAACTTCTCCCTCGTCATCAACAGTGAGTTGGGCCTGTGGTCTATTGTATGATCATGACTGCAAACGCTCCATAAAATATTCAGTCATTTCACGCTGGACGACATTAATATTACACAAATTCTTGGAATCTAGAAATGTACTTGTAATGTATGTTATTCTTCCAGATGTAGGAACAGCTGATCGAGGTGTTTATAGTTGTAATCTGCATCACCATTACTGCCAGCTTCACCAGTCCATCAAGATACAGCTCAACACCACCAAGTCAGGTGACTACCCTCAATACATTTTTGAATAGTAACAATCTAATTAATTTTGTGTATTGCCACTATTTGTTTCCCTTATTTTAATAACACATTTCAACCTGTCCTGTCTCAGTCCGTAAGGAGAAGCGTTACTGGGACGGGGACAAGACAGTGTTTGTGGTGTTGCTGGGGAGCTCTGTGGTGTTGCCTTGTGTGAACAGGCGGCCTCTGTGGATGGAGGGCCAGCAGGAGGACCAGCAGCAGGTAGCCCACTGGGACTGGCAGCCACCTGGGGTGAGACCTGATGGAGCTGACCGCCTGGTGGACCTTTACGCCTCTGGAGAGCGCCGGCAGTATGGACCACTCTTCCCTGTGGACAAGATGAGTGTCTCTGAGGATGCCTTCTCTGTAGGGGATTTCTCTCTGACCATCTCTAATCTCCAGCCTGTTGACAAGGGCCTGTACTCCTGTCACCTGCACCACCACTACTGCGGCCTGCACGAGAGACTCATCTACAGGCTCATGGTGGGGCCTTCACTGCCCCCACCTCCTCCGGTCCTCACCGCTGTCCCTGCTGCCCCTGCTGCCCCTGCTGTCCCGACTGTCCTTGCTATCCCCCACACACTCCCCAATGATGACCTAAGTAAGAGACTCAGCATTACCCTTTATTTTAGGAATTGCTTTTCTGATGGGAAATGTGAACCTTTTTAAATCTTCATTAGAACATCGCAAAGTAAGAATGAAACTACAGTTCTGTTCTTTGAAAGCACTTTCTCTTTTCTCTTTCTCTTTTCAACTATAAATCATTCTATCTTCTCTCTATAATCTCTTTTTCACATCTTCTCTGAGTTTCACTTTCCCTAATCTGATTGGTGTGTGTCTGTCTTTTCAGCAGTTTTTGTGGTCTGAGAACACTGTTCCTGGGATGTATTTATGGGTCATTTTTACGTATAGGCATTTTTGGTTGGTTAAGTCAGTGCATCTTTGTGGCAGATCCTCAAACCTTTTCCCTGTCCGAACGAGAGGAAGGGGGAGAGAAAGAGGGAATGGAGGAATGGTTGAAAGAGGCAACAAAAGAAACAGACTGAGAAAAAGGGAGCAAGAAAAAAATGATGAAATAATGCATTTGGCTGCAGAAAGAAAAGTCATAGAGGGAGACAGAGCGAGAGAGAACTGAGAGTTTTGGAGTGTGGAGAAGGGGAATCTGACTGTGATGTTGGACAGCAGGCAGCCTGTCTGAAAAAGTCTGTCTGGAAGGCCACTAATTGCCCATAACGGAAGTGCTCTCATTTTCATTGGAGACCTTTTTCCTTTTTCCACAGTTGAGCAATGACTTAGTTCACCATTTTAGCTCCACAGAGTCAGACAGGAGCAGTAAAGCCAGACTCCAGGGGAAAGAGGGAGCATGGTTAGGCTTTGCATCTGGTGCATTGGGATTTCTCTGTTAGTCTCTTTTAGTTTCATTAGGGAGTGAACGTTATTTATAATAAGGGTTACATGGAGAAAATCTGACCTGTCTGAAATGAAAATGGATGGGCCTCCTTTCAGCAAAACATATTTTTACCAAACCCCTCCCTGAGTGCTTCGATTTTTTTAAACATAAAGTGGATAGCAGAGAACATGCCTACCATTTCCCCTCCCTTTTTGGACAGACCAGAGCCTTAGATATGCCGTTTCTAGAAATTGTTCTTCATCCTGTGAGCATTACATGGCAACGCAAGAATGTTGATAGCACACAGGGCTGTGGGCCAGAATGTTGTTCTTTCATCGTATTTGAGAAAAACATATCCCTATAAACATTTCATGCAATTCTATGTAATTTGACACAATATTTTTAATACCACACAAATTACTGAAATTACAGGCTAGGAATGGACTGAGTGATAGGCCTATGTGTTCATCTTATCATATTTATCCAATGCCAAATCAGTCTGTCTTGTTGGCAAAAAACTGTCTCTGTTTGCAAATAATTACATCTGTGACATTATTATGAATCTGAGCATGGTACTTTCAAAAGTTAGGTCTACCTGATGCAGAAAAATGTATGCTTTAACTTCTAGCTACTCTTCTTCCGTGGGTTAACCCAATGAGATAAGGTAGCTAGTGTTTCCCTAAAAGAAGTCTGGGTTAAACCATCTTCTATTTTACAGAATATGGATAGCTTAATCAATTGATAGTGACAGAATTAGATTACTTCCCAAACAAAGTAAATTTTTTGTATCCTTGGCTATAGAGGGTTGTAGCTCCATCTCTGAATGTCAAAGAAACTAAACAATGATATTCCCATATGCATCCGGGTATTTTACAGCTTGTTTCTAGCCGACCAAAGCACTGTTATATATCACTTTATAATCGGATCCGTTAGATTTTCTTCAAAATGGTAAGCTAACAAGGGGTAGGCCTGTGCTTTTTTGTCATTGTCTTTAAGGCCTATGACATACCCTCTCATACCCCTCAATTCGGATCCTGGTCTTAACTTAACAGCCTTTCACTGACAAGGAGGTAGGCTATTTAAAGAGCATAGGCTATAGGCCGGTCCTTGTGCAAGATATTGCATTTTTTGGACTAGGCCTAATCAAAAACTATTTTCTGAATAATTTTTGGATTCTCCTCCTGTACTGCCACTGTAGGCCTACACAGCACAGCATTGGTTAGGCAGCACAAAAGGTTTGATCAGCAAGAGTAGAGCAGGCCGGGGCTCATGGTTGGAATATCCAGTACATAATGTAGCCTAGTTTAATTTAAACCATCCCAGCAGCTATCTAGGAAATATAACTTTGCTCTGTGCTTCTCTGAGCATGTACTTCATAGCGTATAGCCTACAGGCTGTGGATAATTTGATAGCGACCACACTACATAGCCTATAGGCACACTTGATATTCCCCAGAGATGAGGTGCGGCATCGGGCACACATTAATATATAGACTAATGAGCAACTCATTCTAAAACACGGAGAAATATTTAAATGTCATCAATTACAGACTACATGACCGTCCCCTGGACCAGATTTAAAAAATACTAAACCCTCCCCTTGACTAAAATGTAAAAAGCATGACCCTCCCCCATTTTCCTCTAGGTACCGATTCTGTAAATTTCCATCCATCCCTAATCTCTCCCAGACTCTCTACAGTAGCCTATCTTTATAGAACAGTACCTTATCTTTACAGAACAGTACCATATCTTTACAGAACAGTAGCCTATCTTTACAGAACAGTAGCCTATCTTTACAGAACAGTAGCCTATCTTTACAGAACAGTACCCTATCTTTACAGAACAGTAGCCTATCTTTACAGAACAGTAGCCTATCTTTACAGAACAGTAGCCTATCTTTACAGAGCAGTAGCCTATCTTTACAGAACAGTAGCCTATCTTTACAGAACAGTAGCCTATCTTTACAGAACAGTAGCCTATCTTTACAGAACAGTAGCCTATCTTTACAGAACAGTACCCTATCTTTACAGAACAGTAGCCTATCTTTACAGAACAGTAGCCTATCTTTACAGAACAGTAGCCTATCTTTACAGAACAGTAGCCTATCTTTACAGAACAGTAGCCTATCTTTACAGAACAGTAGTATATCTTTACAGAACAGTACCCTATCTTTACAGAACAGTAGCCTATCTTTACAGAACAGTACCTTATCTTTACAGAACAGTAGCCTATCTTTACAGAACAGTACCTTATCTTTACAGAACAGTACCTTATCTTTACAGAACAGTAGCCTATCTTTACAGAACAGTACCTTATCTTTACAGAACAGTAGCCTATCTTTACAGAACAGTAGCCTATCTTTACAGAACAGTAGCCTATCTTTACAGAACAGTACCTTATCTTTACAGAACAGTACCTTATATTTACAGAACAGTACCTTATCTTTACAGAACAGTAGCCTATCTTTACAGAACAGCACCTTATCTTTACAGAACAGTAGCCTATCTTTACAGAACAGTAGCCTATCTTTACAGAACAGTACCCTATCTTTACAGAACAGTAGTATATCTTTACAGAACAGTAGCCTATCTTTACAGAACAGTAGCCTATCTTTACAGAACAGTAGCCTATCTTTACAGAACAGTAGCCTATCTTTACAGAACAGTAGCCTATCTTTACAGAACAGTAGCCTATCTTTACAGAACAGTAGCCTATCTTTACAGAACAGTAGCCTATCTTTACAGAACAGTAGCCTATCTTTACAGAACAGTAGCCTATCTTTACAGAACAGTAGCCTATCTTTACAGAACAGTAGCCTATCTTTACAGAACAGTAGCCTATCTTTACAGAACAGTACCCTATCTTTACAGAACAGTAGATCTTTACAGAACAGTAGCCTATCTTTACAGAACAGTAGCCTATCTTTACAGAACAGTAGCCTATCTTTACAGAACAGTACCCTATCTTTACAGAACAGTAGTATATCTTTACAGAACAGTACCCTATTTTTACAGAACAGTAGCCTATCTTTACAGAACAGTACCCTATCTTTACAGAACAGTACCCTATCTTTACAGAACAGTAGTATATCCCTACCCACTTCATCTCTAGTCTCTCTCCTTCTCTCTGGCCCTCTGCTTGTGGCGTGTTTATCAGCAGCAGAAGGAAGTGTGCTACATCTGTTCAGCATCTGGGCCAGCTGGGACATAAAAGGGAATAGTTGGGGGGGTTCTGTGTTAGATTTGGATCCTGCTTCAACCTTTTAAGATAGGTTGACCCATTTAACAGCATTGTAAAGTATGCAGGGAAGACATTCACATGGATCAATGCATATATGGCTTGAGGTATTTCATTTTATCTTTACTTTTCTCCTACGTAGTTGTGCCCTTTCCTTTGTTAAATCCAGCCAACTCTTATCTGTGCTGACCTCTACAATCCTCTACAATTGCAGCAGTCATTACCCCTCTCTTTTGTTACACTGTAATCATTTATGGCAAGCTGAAGTAGAACTCGGTTCTGTTGTGACCACAAGAACGTGCATAAGTATCAGTAACAGCGTGTAGCTAGCATAGAATAGAATATGCTGTCAGTGCCTTTTTGTTTAAATGAAGATGTCTTCCCTCAGCTCATTGGCTGCAAATGAACCACAATGTTTCAACAAGACTAAAACCACACCCTGTGTGACCCCTGCAGTCTGCATGGCACGTCACACTGTGTTTCTGCGTGTATGTTCTCATTTTATCTGTCAGGGGAAATGAAACCGTCAACAGCTGAGACACGAAGAGAGAACTGAGGCTTGACGAATTGTTCTCCAGAGAGTTGACCTTGATCGTGACACTGCGGTTTTGTGCATATTAACATCATTCAAAACAGACAAGAGATAATTAGCAACCTTGATGCCCTTTGGGAAGTGTTAAATTAGATTAATTGACTACAATTTGTTCTGTAAGACTGGTGCGGTTTGCTAGATCCACCCAGGAGTGGTACCTGTCCTCAGATCATTTCTTATTTAAAGCCTGCCTCAACCTCTTACATATCCTCAGGCTAGTCATGACAAACCTGCGCTTTGGCCAAGGACAATAGATTTAAACTAGAGAAATGCCCCAAGGTGATGGAAATCACTACTATTTTGGTTGGGTTGAGTTATCTAACAGGTCTCAGTAGGGTATGGAGTAGTGCCATCACCTGGCATGATGACTCCTTGCGGTCCCCAGTCCACCTGGCCGTGCTGCAGCTCCAGTTTCAACTGTTCTGCCTGTGGCTATGGAACCCTGACCTGTTCACCGGACGTGCTACCTGTCCCAGACCTGCTGTTTTCAACTCTCTAGAGACAGCAGGAGCGGTAGAGATACTCTTAATGATCGGCTATGAAAAGCCAACTGACATTTACTCCTGAGGTGCTGACTTGCTGCACCCTCGACAACTACAGTGATTATTATTATTTGACCTTGCTGGTCATTTATGAACATTTGAACATCTTGGCCATGTTCTGTTATAATCTCCACCCGGCACAGCCAGACGAGGACTGGCCACCCCTCATAGCCTGGTTCCTCTCTAGGTTTCTTCCTAGGTTTTGGCCTTTCTATGGAGTTTTTCCTAGTCACCGTGCTTCTACACCTGCATTGTTTGCTGTTTGGGGTTTTAGGCTGGGTTTCTGTACAGCACTTTGAGATATCAGCTGATGTAAATAATATCTAAATACATTTGATTTGATTTGTTAGTGTCATCAGCCTTCCCAAGCTTGGTCTCCACCATCATCATCCCCAATGACTATGATTTCTGTTCTCACCCTAGCAGGTGAGAGCGAGACCTGTTTGATAACAGTGGCATGCTTGAGGGTTATGGTGCAGTAACTGTTATTGTCTAATGGAAAAGTATGGATGGATGACATATTATTGTGTGCGTAGGGTTTGAGCAGATTCTAGACAGTGGAAGAAACACCTCAGTGAGGGAAGAAACACTTGTATATGCCAATCTGAAATAGCTATTTTTATCTATTAAATTATATGGTTTTCACAATTAACAAAAACCTCTCCCTCCCCCTCTCTCTGTCTGATGTTTTGGTGTATTGCACAATTCTGCCTGAAAACTGTCAGAAGTTGTGTTTGTGTTGCAGAGGACTTGATGACTGTGAGGTGAGTGTTGTCATATGTCTGCTCACATGGACCAGTCAGACTGGTGGAGTTTCAGGGACTGAGAGAGATGGCAACGGCTAGGATTTATTTTTCCATACTGTGCAAAAGGTTGACTGTGTTTATGAGAATAAGTAAATAACTGGAAAACTCATTCAGACAGACTTGTCTGCACACAACAGAATTCCTCCCCTCTCCCCTCCTACCTTTCCTTTCTTGTTTAATCTGTATTTCTATTTTAAGGAGAAAAATAGCAGCTGCATTGCATCAGGTCTGGAAGTCGTTACAGCTGAAAAGTGTTTTGACATAAAGCTGCTCTCCCTTACCTCATGCTCTCTGCCTTACGCTCCCCGAGAGAAATGAAAACCAGCCTAAAATAAGCACAATTGTTTTTAACTGAAGCAGAAATAACATACTGTTGTAATTGTCCTTCAAAATGCAATATAAAAGACATATAGTCATTACATATAATCATTTGAACTATCATTAACATAAATCGTTTGATTGACATTTTAATTTCACTGAGCATGGTTAAAACACAATGTGAACAAGACAATGTACTTTGAACCACCAGACTGTGTTTATAAAGTATTGAGTGTTATTAGTGGACGGATGAATCCACTGTTGTCCTTCTACCTTCAGGCCCTGATGTGGTTGAACTTGAGAGACCACGGGTAATCAACGTCATTCTCCCTGAGTACCCAGGGCACTTCTTCCAGCAGATGGGCTACTTCCTGGCTACCTTCTTCCTCCTAGCCTTCATCATAACAATCGTCATTGTGCTAACCCGACGACGCAGAAAGAGAGGTAGTGTGTGTCTTCCTCTGTACAGTTGAAGTTTACATACACTTAGGTTGAAGTCATTAAAACTCATTTTTCAACCACTCCACAAATGTATTGTTAACAAACTATAGTTTTGGCAAGTCGGTTAGGACTTTTTTTTGTGCATGACACTAGTAATTTTTCCAACAATTGTTTACAGACAGATTATTTGACTTATAATTCATTGTATCACAATTCCAGTGGGCCAGAAGTTTACATACACTAAGTTGACTGTGCCTTTAAACAGCTTGGAAAATTCCAGAAAATTATGTCATGGCTTTAGAAGCTTCTGATAGGCTAATTGACATAATTTGAGTCAATTGAAGGTGTACCTGTGGATGTACTTCAAGGCCTACCTTCAAACTCAGTGCCTCTTTGCTTGACATCATGGGAAAATCAAAAGAAATCAGCCAAGACCTCAGAAAAAAAAATGTAGACCTCCACAAGTCTGGTTCATCCTTGGGAGCAATTTCCAAATGCCTGAAGGTACCACGTTCATCTGTAAAAACAATAGTAAGCAAGTATAAACTCCATGGTACAGCGCAGCCATCATACCGCTCAGGAAGGAGACGCGTTCTGTCTTCTAGAGATGAACGTACTTTGGTGCAGAAAGTGCAAATCAATACCAGAACAACATCAAAGGACCTTGTGAAGATGCTGGAGGAAACAGGTACAAAAGTATATATATCCACAGCAAGATGAGTCCTATATCGACATAATCTGAAAGGTTTCTCAGCAAAGAAGAAGCCACTGCTCCAAAACCGCCATAAAAAAAAGACAGACTACGGTTTGCAACTGCACATGGGGACAAAGATCGGTCTTTCTGGAGTAATATCCTCTGGTCTGATGAAACAATAATAGAACTGTTTGGCCTTAATGACCATCGTTATGTTTGGAGGAAAAAGGGGGAGGCTTGCAAGCCGAAGAACACCATTCCAACCGTGAAGCACGGGGGTGGCAGCATCATGTTGTGGGGATGCTTTGCTGCAGGAGGGACTGGTGCACTTCACAAAATAGATGGCTTCATGAGGAAGGAAAATGATGTGGATATATTGAAGCAACATCTCAAGACATCAGTCACGAAGTTAAAGCTTGGTTGCTAATGGGCCTTCATGGACTATGACCCCAAGCATACTTCCAAAGGTGTGGCAAAATGGCTTAAGGACAACAAAGTCAAGGTACTGGAGTGGCCATCACAAAGCCCTGACCTCAATCCTATAGAAAATTTGTGGGCAGAACTGAAAAAGCGTGTGTGAGTATGGAGGCCGACAAACCTGACTCAATTACAACAGCTCTATCAGGAGGAATGGGCCAAAATGCAACCAACTTATTGTGGAAAGCTTGTGGAAGGCTACCCGAAATGTTTGACCGAAGTTAAGCAATTTAAAGGCAATGCTACCAAATACTAATTGAGTGTTTGTAAACTTCTGACCCTGTCACACCCTGACCTTAGAGCTTTTTATGTCTCTATTTTGTTATAGTGTTCAGTTTAAATAAAAAACATGAACACTTATCACGCTGCACTTTGGTCCAATTCCTCCTCATCTGACGACGACACCCGTTACAGACCCACTGGGAATGTGATGAAAGAAATAAAAGCTGAAATAAATCATTCTCTCTACTATTATTCTGACATTTCACATTCTTAAAATAAAGTGGTGATCCTAACTGACCTAAGACAGGGAATTTTTACTTGAATTTTATATCAGGAATTGTGAAAAACTGAGTTTAAATGTATTTGGCTAAGGTGTATGTAAACTTCCGACTTCAACTGTATATATCTCTTCGTGACTCTTCTCTTTCACACATAACCAAACTATATATTTGTATGAATGTCCTCAATTTCATATTTAAATCAGTTAAATGGCTCTGTGTGTGATTGGTGATCTGTAATGGTGTGATTAAAGTATGTTTAATCTTGTTTTAGGGCTGGAGTACGACCTGCGAAGATCTGAACGGTCAGAACTGATTTAGTATGGTGGATGGTCACACTTGATAATGAGAACATGACTCATTTTAAGGAGGAGCTGAACTCTCACTGAACTGTTAACACTAACCACCTCCCTCTCTTACTGGTAAACAGGAGTCATGTGACTGGCCACGTTGCATTGGATGCCACAGAGCTGAAGGTCTGCACCCAGGAATACCCGAATTCAGGTAAGGTTCCCATGCTGCTGTAGGCCCTACTGTACCTCATATAAACTAGAGTTTGAACAGGGTGACTCAATAATGGCTGCCGCTGCACAGATCTCATACGGCATGGTACATCATGACATGGCGAATTTAATGACCCACCTTTTTGCACTTTCTATCCTTAGACTACAAAAACAACCTACTGAAAGAGAGAGATATGTCTAAAGGCTGCAATAAAGGTCAGTGTATGTGACAGCAGGGGTTCAAAGCAACAATTGCATGTCTCATTTAATGCCGTTGTTTTTTGCTAATGTCACTTCTCATTTCTTTCCTACCACTTATTCGTCCCTCCTCCATCTCTCTCTCTCTCTAGAAATGAATGGAAAGTTGTGGATATGAGACAGAGAGAGCTGATATGCCGCTGGCGGCTCCAGAGCAGACACACATGACTAGGAAGAGGAAACAAGGGTTTATAATGGTGGAATCCAAAAAGGACAGGAGGGACTCTCTTTTTATAGACACCCCTTACCAAACACTCTTACCAAACACTCTTACCAAACACTCTTACCAAACACTCTTACCAAAACACTCTTACCAAACAGTCTTACCAAACACTCTTACCAAACACTCTTACCAAACACTCTTACCAAACACTCTTACCAAAACACTCTTACCAAACACTCTTACCAAACAGTCTTACCAAACACTCTTACCAAAACACTCTTACCAAACACTCTTACCAAACACTCTTACCAAACACTCTTACCAAAACACTCTTACCAAACACTCTTACCAAACACTCTTACCAAACAGTCTTACCAAACACTCTTACCAAACAGTCTTACCAAACACTCTTACCAAACAGTCTTACCAAACACTCTTACCAAACAGTCTTACCAAACAGTCTTACCAAACAGTCTTACCAAACAGTCTTACCAAACAGTCTTACCAAACAGTCTTACCAAACAGTCTTACCAAACACTCTTACCAAACACTCTTACCAAAACACTCTTACCAAACACTCTTACCAAACACTCTTACCAAACACTCTTACCAAACACTCTTACCAAACAGTCTTACCAAACACTCTTACCAAAACACTCTTACCAAACACTCTTACCAAACACTCTTACCAAACACTCTTACCAAAACGTTTCTGTTGCTGCGCCAGTTTTTTATATTTTATTTCATATTTTCATACTTGTGTATTCTGTATTCTGATCTGCTGTTATTTCAATATGGCTAAACATGTCTTCAATTTTGTATTGTACTACACAGATATTTGATGTCAAGTATTTTATATTACAAAAAACAACCAGTGTGTGCTTTTCAACATTCCTTGTCTTTTGGTACATGACAAAATACTTTCTATCACTATATGACTTCATTTTCCGAAAGCATGTTGTCTTTAAATGTATGTGGGAAAACTGTCATGTTCTGTTTTCTGATTTCAGAGCTCAGCAAGCTCAGAATTAGTTGAGAATGTTTATTAAAGTATTTGCACAAACCTGTAATTTACAAGTAATATACTAGTAACATTCATTCTGTGTGTAAAGGGTTTGTAAAGGGTCACAAGTATTTTATAGCTATGCTGTTAATTATTAGTTCATAACTTGCTTAGAAATCTGTATTAAGCCTTTATACCTGTTATAATGGTATTCTTACCAAGTTCATGCGATTGATGATCATGGACCACAAAGAAAGGCTATACATGGAATAAAACTCAGGAAATCAAGCCTTAAACAGAATCAATGCGTCCAGATGGGGTTGTTGACAATGTACAGTTGTGGCCAAAAGTTTTGAGAATGACACAAATATTAATTTCCACAAAGTTTTCTGCTCCAGTGTCTTAAGATATTTTTTGTCAGATGTTACTATGGAATACTGAAGTATAATTACAAGCATTTCATAAGTGTCAAAGGCTTTTATTGACAATTACATGAAGTTGATGCATAGAGTCAATATTTGCAATGTTGACCCTTCTTTTTTAAGACCTCTGCAAACCGCCCTGGCATGCTGTCAATTAACTTATGGGCCACATCCTGACTGATGGTGTCAGAATTTGTGGGGTTTTGTTTGTCCACCTGCCTCTTGAGGACTGAACTCAAGTTCTCAATGGGATTAAGGTCTGGGGAGTTTCCTTGGCCATGGACCCAAAATATCAATGTTTTGTTCCCTGAGCCACTTAGTTATCACTTTTGCCTTATGGCAAGGTGCTCCATCATGCTGGAAAATGCATTGTTCGTCACCAAATTGTTCCTGGGTGGTTGGGAGAAGTTGCTCTCTGAGGATGTGTTGGTACCATTATTTTCTCATGGCTGTGTTCTTAGGCAAAATTGTGAGTGAGCTCACTCCCTTGGCTGAGAAGTAACCCCACACACGAATGGTCTCAGGATGTTTTACTGTTGGCATGACACAGGACTGATGGTAGCGCTCACCTTGTCTTCTCCGGACAAGCGTTTTTCCGGATGCCCCAAACAATTGGAAAGGGGATTCATCAGAGAAAATGACCCCAGTCCTCAGCAGTCCAATCCCTGTACATTTTGCAGAATATCAGTCTTTCCCTGATGTTTTTCCTGGAGATAAGTGGCTTCATTGCTGCCCTTCTTGACACCAGGCCATCCTCTAAAAGTCTTTGCCTCACTGTGCGTGCAGATGCACTCACACCTGCCTGCTGCCATTCCTGAGCAAGGTCTGTACTGGTGGTTCCCCGATCCTGCAGCTGAATCATCTTTAGGAGACAATCCTAGCGCTTGCTGGACTTTCTTGGGCACCCTGAAGCCTTCTTCACAACAATTGAACCGCTCTCCTTGAAGTTCTTGGTGATCCGATAAATGGTTGATTTAGGTGCAATCTTACTGCCAGCAATATCCTTGCCTGTGAAGCCCTTTTTGTGCAAAGCAATGATGACGGCACGTGATTCCTTGCAGGTAGTGTAAAGGTTTTCCTCCTCTTCGTCTGAAGAGGAGGTGTAGCAAGGATCGGACCAAGATGCGGTGTGGTAATTGTCCATGGTTGTTTATTTAAAAACTCAACATGAACACTAATACAAAAACCATAAACGTGAACAAAACCGAAACAGTACCGTGTGACGAACAAACACAGACACGGAAACAATCACCCACAAAACAACAGTGAAACCCAGGCTACCTAAGTATGATTCTCAATCAGAGACAACTAACTACACCTGCCTCTGATTGAGAACCATACTAGGCCGAACACAGAAAAACAACCTAGAAACACAAAACATAGAATGCCCACCCAACTCACGTCCTGACCAACTAAAACAAACAAATAACACAAGAACTAGGGTCAGAACGTGACAGGTAGCCATGGATGACAGAGGAAGAACAATGATTCCAAGCACCACCCTCCTTTTGAAGCTTCCAGTCTGTTATTCAAACTCAATCAGCATTGTCATGACTGTCCTGACCAGGTCAGGTTACAGGAGACCACAACCCTACAGATTATCTCTCAACCCCAACAGAGGAGGAGAGATCTAGAGGTCTGAAGATGTGTTTTTTTATGACCCCTCACGCCAGTGGTAAATCTCAGGCCACGGACAAATTCCTTTGTCCTGTTACTATTGTGGCAAAGAAGGGGGTCGAGTGATAAATGGCAGATATGTGAGAGCAGAACTAATAAACAGGCTCTGCCCAATCACTAAAATGGCCACCGTGATAAGAAATGGCCACCCCGACCCACAGATAAAGGGTCAAGAAAAACCAGGAAGAGGAAGCGAGAGGGCTGGAAGGATCTATGAACAATAAAGAAAGAGACAATAGAGATTGGCTGGATTTACCGTGTATGAGCTGGACTGTTTTGGACTTACCTGTTGGCGTTTGGACCTGGACCTAACGAGAACCCGATTTGTGTACCGAACCCTGCTATCCTTGACCTTGCCTACGGCCTGGGTGGACCAGGACGGAGAAACAAACACACAGGTACTGTCCTGTTCGAAAGAACTCTCATTCTTGGGTGATTTGGTGACAGTTTCCCACTTAAGTTGTGACAAACGCTCATAACCTTGAAGAGGTTTGCCACAATATGGAGAACCAGCCTCAGAACATTAAACATGAAATGAAGGGACTTTGGAACAATGGTTTCCGTCAGCCACAATGGTGGTCATGACGATAGATCGAATATGAAAATGTATGTCATTTTTGTTTTGTTATTAAAGGTTAATAGATGACGTTATTACGAAAACATTGTAACGTAAAGAGTTTTCCTAGTAGATGCTTGATGTTTATACATTGTACGGAAAATATCCAAATCAAAGAGAATGTTTTGGGGAAGATGAAATGTTAAGTTAGTTGTCTAAAATTGGATTTGAGTCAAATCTAGACCTTGCCTCATTAACTTGGTATGCCCAGAGAATTGCCCTAAAGGCGTTTACGCCCACTTCTGACCCAAGGGTATAAAACCTGTGAGTATAGAATTTACAGGAGGACTATGTGACCCCAGCTGCAGCAAGGTCTAAAAAGTCAACGAACCCAGAACGCAACGCAAGTTTGAGGACAAAGGAATCCTTTTCTACCCAAGCTACGGTTGAGTAGCTGTGTCTAAGCGGGTAAATTCAAGTCGAACCACCTAGCCTCCATCTCCCATCAAATCGTGGTATCTAAAGGGTTTCATTCCTATGCTGTGAGCTCTGAGCTACAGAGATGTCTGTCCTCAGAAGACCCCTTCCAGAGCAAAGGGTGAGGGAACAGACTCCTAAGCCAAAAAAGGACACTGACATTGGGAGGACTCTCAGAGAGGTGCGCCGGGGTAGTGCGTCATCGAACAGCTGAAGGCCTATGCAGAGAATCCACGGAGATCATCCCCACGTAATTACATCATTATATTCTGACCCATAAGAGCGGCAGTTTGGGGCAAGGCTAAGGTTAGAATAGCATAGCTGACAAATTCACCCAAATGTATATTTCTCTTGTGTACTTTCTTTTTTCTCTCTCTATTGAAATCCCCATCGTGGGTAACATGCGCCATAGTGTGTTGGCCCGTTATACTAAGTTCTAATCAATAGCCTATAATGTGTTTTGTCTATGTGTATCTTTTATTAACATTTTAGCTTTTTAGTAAATAAATATTCAACTAAGATTGGTGTGGTACGAATTCATTGGTGTGACCCGGGTCCGTGCAGATTCACGGGCTATACGACGTTCAGAACGAGACTGGTAGAGACAACTGGTTAATTAGCGGCTGTTGTAAAATTGATATTCTGATATTCTTTGAGTTCATTTGGGAAATAGAAACTCAAAAAAACTAGTTTTCCCATGGTGCCCCAGGTTAATGAGTTAATAATTGCTTGATTCAGATAATCACGCAATTAATCACGCAATTTCTATCTCAAGGCCATCAGACTGTTAAACAGCCACCACTAACATTGAGTGGCTACTGCCAACACACTGTCAATGACACTGACTCTACCCCAGCCACTTTAATCATGGGAATTGATGGGAAATGATGTAAATATATCACTAGCCACTTTAAACAATGCTACCTTATATAATGTTACTTACCCTACATTGTTCATCTCATATGCATACGTTGATACTGTACTCTATATCATCGACTGCATCCTTATGTAATACATGTATCACTAGCCACTTTAACTATGCCACTTGGTTTACATACTTATCTCATATGTATATACTGTACTCGATATCATCTACTGTATCTTGCCTATGCTGCTCTGTACCATCACTCATTCATATATCCTTATGTACATATTCTTTATCCCCTTACACTGTGTATGACAGTAGTTTTTTTTTGGAATTGTTAGTTAGATTACTTGCTCGTTATTACTGCATTGTCGGAACTAGAAGCACAAGCATTTCGCTACACTCGCATTAACATCTGCTAACCATGTGTATGTGACAAATAAAATTTGATTTGATTTGATTTGATTTAGAAACTTTATTCATTCGATGAACAACAGTCATCACATTAACTAATACAACGTCACGACAGCATGACAGAGTGATCTCCAGCCTTGTCCTTGTCAACACTCACACCTGTGTTAACGAGAGAATCACTAACATGATGTCAGCTGGTCCTTTTGTGGCAGGGCTGAAATTTGACTGCACACTACCATTCAAAAGTTTGGGGTTACTTAGAAATGTCCTTGTTTTTGAAAGTAAAGCACATTTTTTTGTCCATTAAAATAACATCAAATTGATCAGAAATACAGTGTAGACATTGTTAATGTTGTTAATGACTATTGTAGCTGGAAATGGCAGATTTTTTGTGGAATGTCTACATAGGCGTACAGAGGCCAAATTTCAGCAAACCTCACTCCTTGTGTTCAAATGGCATGTTGTGAAGGCTAATCCAAGTTCATCATTTTAAAAGGCTAATTGATCATTAGAAAACCCTTTTGCAATTATGTTAGCACAGCTAAAAATGGTTGTGCTGATTAAAGAAGCAATAAAACTGGCCTTCTTTAGACTAGTTGAGTTCCTGGAGCGTCAGCATTTGTGCGTTCGATTACAGGCTCAAAATGGCCAGAAACAAAGAACTTTCGTCTGAAACTCGTCAGTCTATTCTTGTTCTGAGAAATGAAGGCGATTCCATGCGAGAAACTGCCAAGAAACTGAAGATCTTGTCCAACGCTGTGTACTACCTCCTTCACAGAACACCACAAACTGGCCCTAACCAAAATAGAGAGATGAGTGGGAGGCCCCGGTGCACACCTGAGCAAGAGGACAAGTACATTAGTGTCTAGTTTGAGAAACACTTCACATGTCCTCAACTGGCAGCTTTATTAAATAGTACCGACAAAACACCAGTCTCAACATCAACAGTGAAGAGGCGACTCCGGGATGCTGTCCTTCTAGGCAGAGTTCCTCTGTCCAGTGTCTGTGTTCTTTTGCCCAACTTAATCTTTTCTTTTTATTGGCCAGTCTGAGATATGTATTTTTCTTTGCAACTCTGCCTAGAAGCCCAGCATCCCGGAGTCGCCTCTTCACTGTTGACGTTGAGACTGGTGTTTAAAAGATGATGAATTCAACTATTGCAGTTGGATTCTTGACAATATAATATAAAGTCCTGACAATATTTCAATTTGGATGTTTTACATACGTTGCTTGTATCTATGCAGTTGCATGTTGTTGGTCCATTCTTTCCCCTCTAATAAAGGTTCAAAACAAACCATAGTGTTTTGATCAATATTTGATAAGGTCATTACAATGTGTACAAAGTGGTATACTGGTACACTGAATATATGAATATGAAGAAAAATATTGGTCAAATTAGATTTTATTCAAGAAAGAGCCTCACAATAAATAATTATTAGGAAATGATTTTGGTTTCTTGAAAATAATTCAAAATAAGAACAAAAGATTTGGCCACAGGTATTTGTTTGCATAGGTTAGAAACATGCCACGTTCATTCTATAGGTTTCTTCACCCACTGCTGTACAGCAGCACAAGACTACCACCTACTGTCACAAGTTGGACTCAGGTGATCAAGAAAGTCTGCCCATCTTGATGATACTATTGATTATGATGATGATCACTTGTTAATTAACATGATCATAATTATTGTAGTTCATTTGTGATTATAAAATTGATTTATAATGATTATATTATCTGCTATTATTAGATAGATTGTTACTCAATTGTGATAATTTGAATTCCACAATGTAGGCTAATAATAACAAAAATAATGACATTAATTAATAATATAATCATAAGTTATTAGTAATATTATATAATTATCAATATTTTCAACAGTTAATACAAACTATTATTACTGATCAAAACCATTATAATTAACTGTGTTACTATTGATATACAGTAGCCTATGGTAAATTAGAAAGGGCCTACAGTAGCTTGAGTAAAATCCACTCCAAAGGTTTACTGAATAGAATGTGTCCTCCAATCCTCTCTTCATGTGTGGTGCACTGCAGACTGCAGAACACCGACTGTGACTAGTACTGTATAATGGGGAACAGTAGGCCTCTAGCCTAAACACACCACTAGATGACAGCACTGTCTAACGAATTACTGGAAAAAATAGAAATATTCTCCACTCAATATCGCAAGGATGTGGACCGTCCCTTCCTGTTTTAGTACCGAGAGGGCCACCGTACCGAGACACATTGGAGCTGGAATACAGTCACTTAGGACTCGATTATGTTTAGATTTATGTTTATTTTATCAAAGACAAGGTTATTTATTTTCCAGCGTGAGGTCTACAGTTATATTTATTAATGATGTCACGTCAGCGTTTCGTCTTATTAGGTAGCTAGATAGCCACATATTTATTATTGCGCTGCCAACCCTTGTTCCTTTCCTGTGTCAATGATTCTCCTACCCTCACTCTTATGGCGGAGACTAAAATAATATATCACATTGACGAGGAGGAGACTCCTTATCTAGTGAAATTATCCGTTTCTCCTGAGAAAGTCACTTTAGCGGATTTTAAAAATGTCCTCAACAATCGTCCGGTCAATAGCTACAAATTCTTCTTCAAATCCATGGACCAGGATTTTGGGTAAGAATCCACCCATGAATAGACTATATTTTCTTCCTGTGTATGTTGTGGTCTTGTCATTGTTATCATATAAGTATAAATGTATCTCAGCGCTAATTGGTTATTACACAGACACAACCATGTGTCCAATTTCACAACAAAGGTTGGTAACATTGTAACATTTGCGCAAGACTGATTGTGCAATATCTGATCCGCGGTTGGCACCTGTTCATTGTATCCAATGCGCAGTAGAATTGGTCCTTTGAAGTTCAGACCCGTAACACCAATATCTCATAGGACATTAAACGCGATTAACGTTACGCTTTTATTGTTGTCGATGTTGGTTATAGGCTACTGTAGCCTGCACAAAAGTGATTATATCTCATTTCGGAGATTGTGCTGTGTTGTCATCGTCATGTAATAAACCCATCTAATTTAATGATATAGACGTTACATTGACAAATCCTCCACATGTTTGCTGTGTGGCGCGAGTTCGGGATCGATTCCAAATGAATTATTGCCAGACAGGTTTCTCTTGTGTGTTCATGACTTTGTAGCACTTGTAGCAATAGATAATAAAGAGAGAGAAGAAAATGAAAGGCATAATAGAGATTGATGCCGATCGATAATAGTCACATATTAACTGTAGCCAGCCAATTATGATTTTCAGGAGACATTTATCAAATGTGACAGCATGACTATATGATGAGAACTTTGACATATCTATGTCATGTTAATCTTATTTCATTTAATATGATAGGCTAAAAAGGAATCCGATGCGTCAAATAGGCTTCCAATGGACTGAAATTGTCACAGTAGGGATCCTGTATCCCTCTCATGTCGCTCTGTTTTACACGTTAGACGAACACGCGCACGAATATACACACACACACACACACACACACACACACACACGCATAAAGGTAATTTCCTCCGATTCTAGGCTGAAGGTGAATCAAGCGAACATCCATTTTCATGGAAAACATAACGCGCCGTGTGCTCGCCATACATGTTATATAACGAATGGGTTGAAGAGCCAAAAGCTCACTCTTCGTTGTTGGGATTTTGCTCTTTTTTTGCCATGCGACCCTAGGCCGCAAATCAGCTAAAAATGCCTGAGTAGAAACATGGCTGCCCGGTAGAAGAGCACTCCCTCAAAGAGGCGAGTGCCGTGGACTGACGGCCTGCCATAATTGTCAAATAGCGCTCAAATCGCGCATACATTTTTTTATTGACATACATCATGTAAATCAGTCGAACAAGCTCAGCTGGCCAACACCAATACTCCATTGAACATTTTATTTAATTAATAACGTGTATTTTAATGACCCTTGTCTCAGTTTTAATAGTTCTGCCTATTGTCCTGTGAATGTACACTACAGTTCTATTGGCCACTAGATAGTCTGTGGTTAGTGGTAGCAATTAGTTCATTGCATTGTTGCCTGTCAGACATTTAATTTATGCTCACTGATATCAAATAGGATGATAGTCTGAATTGTTAGATGTTTAACATTCTTTTTCACATGTTGCCAACAGCCTATTTTCACTGATATTTTATTTTACTGTGAAAGGGATTTATCCTCTGTTCTTTCAAATGGTCTAGTATTTAGAATTAATGCAGGATACATTGATGTATAATTCACCATAGTCCTACATGCAGTTTATACGTATGTTTTTATTCTTGTATGTAGTATTTCCTCTCACCCTTTCCATTGCACTCAGTATTGTGTTGTCATTGCTCAGTCTTTCTGCCCCGACATATCTCCCCAGACAGGCAGCTAGGTCTAAAGTGATGTTAGAAGTCTCTAGTTATGGTCCTGTTAATAGAATGTGTTTGACCTCTCCTTCCCCCTCCCCCGCTCCCATACATTCAGACAACATGGACACCTTTAATAGCTGCAGGTCAGAGGTTCTCTTGTTATAGAGTCCTCCTTGGAGGATGACATATTTGTGTTGACGTCTGTTTCTCCTCTGACACGCACAGTCGCACACACAGCACACATGGCACCACATTGCACTCAAACAAACACACACAGCCGCCACATTGCACTCAAACAAATGCACACAGGCGCAGACACACAGGGGCACAGCCGCAGACACACACACACACACACACACACACACACACACACACACACACACACACACACAGGCATAGCTCTGTAAAAGACCTGACTCCATCTGGTGTGAATATGATTGTATTTCCCTTATTTGGTTTGAGTCATCAACTTAGCAATGACTCATTCTGAAACCTATTATCTTATTCAGGGATTCATTCATTTAGCTTTATTCCATTTACCAAAAGGTGCTATTGTTTCCAGTTATTCTACCTTTGAAGATGATTTCAGGCGATTTCCAGTTATTCTAGTTTTTAAGATGTTTTGAGACGATTTCACAGCCAAACTGTTTTAGTACACACTATCACAAACATCAGAGGAGGAAACCCACACACACAGAGACAGACAGTCGTCTGTCTCTAGCACAGGGACGTCATATCGTCATGTCAGAAATTCCTACAGCAGGCAGCACGACCTTGTGAGGGAACTGTTTTTTCCTGGTAGCAGGTCAGTTAGTTGGGTCTATACTGTGTCCTCAGCAGGGCCTTCCTGTCCTGTCCCTGTCCCTCCAGTCACCAGCCAGGGCAGATTGATCCATGAGGCCCCAAGTGAGGAGATCCATCATTTGATTATGGAAACAAATAATCTTCTAAAGAGTTATAGTTAGGGTTAGAACTCCACATGGAGTTACAGATTTCTGTTGCTGAGTGCAGTGTTAGGCTTCGTGCCATGGTCCACCTTTCACAAGGGCCAGTGCAGTGTTTGGTATTGGTCTTGTCATTTCAATCAACACATTCCTATGGTTTGATAACTGTAGCATTGTTAAAGTAGATAAGTAGGCAAAGGCTACACTGAAAGTCACATGTGAAAGTGAAATCCTTGAGCAGCATTGTACTCAGTGTACTGGCTGTATACAGTATGGGAACAACACAGACAGTCAGGGACACACAGAGGATAATAAGGCTGGTGTACCGCATAGACACAGACAGTATAGATGTTAGAGAAATGAACTAGGGAATAATCAGACTCCATTAGAGAGGGAAAACATGGAATCCCTTGCAGTTATAGACAGTGTTTGATATGTAAATGTTCAGTCAGTGCCAGGTCTTACATAGTAGATCCCCTGTTGTGAAGGGGAAGCAAGCTATTTTTTATTTCATTGTAATAAAATGTTAGATTTGTGCTGATAATACCAGGATTAGTTCATGTGGTCTACGTGGTTTTTATGATTTTTTTGGGGTCCATAAAATATATTTAGTCCATCTGTGTATGATTACGCATCTATTGTCTGTCTTATATCTCGTGAAATATTGTGTGTCCATTTCCAGTTGAAACATAGATTTGTGTAGGATAGAATGTAAATCTGGTTTGCTGTTGAATTTTTATCCCTCACTGGCCTGACAAAAGACTGCATTATAATGTTGTTCAACCACATATGAATGAGTAGAGCTTTGAGGTTGATATCATAGAGATCCTATTAAATAACTATTAGTATTCAAATTCCTAATTGTATGGTCAATATGCTGTTTTGTTATGGCAACGGTTGAGATGTTTGTTTGAGACCTTAGTAAAACCTTTGTCATAGAGGATCACTGAAGGTAATAGTATAAGGAAAGGAAGTAAGTGCTTTTGGCATGAATGAGGATACTCAGCTGAATATGGAGATCTTTCCACCTGCGCCACGTCTACCTTACCTCACTTGAAAGGTTACTGTTGTTATTAGTACAGTAACCTGATATGTTCTGAGAACCTGAGGTTTCAGGAATAGCACTGAGCTAAGGTTGAGGAACCAATCCTCTTGAATAATTAAATACATTTTCATTCTAATTTGAATCACAGATATTTTGTGTACTATTGTGGCGAGTGAAATTTTTGGACTATGGGCCTGCTGTGTACAGCCGGCTGGTCAGTCGCCCCTCCTGACCCTGTGCTGTTGGGCCAGATGATAACTAGCTTCCCTCCTGCCCTGGGTATAATTAAAGTCCTCTAATCCCTACCCCCCCCGCCACACACACACACAGCCAGCCCTGCCGTACCATGGTCCACCACTACATTATGCAGCAATCTCCCTTTAAATCTTGTGTCATTAGCCTGTGAAATCTGTTAAGACTTGCTTAAGCTGCCGGCTTTGAGAAGTGAGGGTTGTGATGACCGGAACCCAGTGTCTGACACTTGTCACATTTTAAACTGAGCTCTCCTGTGTGTGTGTCATCTACCCACTTGGGCACAAACGTCAATTCAACGTCTATTCCATGTTGGTTCAACGTAATTGAATTGAAATGACTTTGAAGCAACGTTGGTTCACCCAGTGTGTGCCCAGTGGGTAGCTACTGGATGTGTTTGTGCATGGGGATTCGGTGTAGCAAATTGTGATGCTGAAATCAGTTGGAATATGAAAGTATGCATGAAGAAAGGTCATGGTTTACAGAGAGCACATCATTTTGTTTACTTTGGACGTTTGTCTGGATTCCTTTGGTTTTAATGCTTTTAACAGAGTGAGAGGCAGAGAGAGAGATTGTTACAATTCATGTTGTATCTAGCTTATTTGATCAATTTATTACCCTTAAACAGGGTCCTTGACCACTATGATGTTGTTCAGTTTGGAACCGCATTAAATTAGCACTGCTAATAATATATCAGAGTCCCATCCCGAGACCTTAAGAGTTAAAAGGCGATGACTTTGACTATAGGCGTTCTGTTTCTATTGACCACTCCCACATCCTCCCAAGTCACCTTCAGTTGGTCACGTGGCTGTAGACAGAGGATGCATACACTTCCTACCTAACGATGAGAATCACACCCCCTCTTCCTCTCTGTGGTTGAACAGAACCGGCCACACACACAGCAGCATTCTGTCTACTGTGTTAGTAAGTTACAGCCACAAGTCTACGTTATCTCTCTCCACCACTCCCACAGTACAGTATAACACAGCCGCAGTAGAACACAGTCGCTCGCTGTTGTCATGGGCGTAGGAACTCCTGGCAATGTCTGAAGAGAAAAAGAAGTAAATCAATGGAGCAGCAGTTTCATAGAAATGCAGTATAAAGTCTTCATCAGACTTGCTTTCCTTTCAAGTCGTCTCTTTGTCCTGTTCACGTTCCAGAATTCACACCTATATTATCTATTTATTCGCTATTATTCTCCCACCTTTGAGATAGGCATAACTACAGCCCAGGACTGTAGCCCAGGACTGTTTCTGTGTGTCTGTGTATATATCCTCTGCCTCCAGACCAGGCCTGTTTCTCTGTGTCTGTGTATATATCCTCTGCCTCCAGACCAGGCCTGTTTCTCTGTGTCTGTGTATATATCCTCTGCCTCCAGACCAGGCCTGTTTCTCTGTGTCTGTGTATATATCCTCTGCCTCCAGACCAGGCCTGTTTCTCTGTGTCTGTGTATATATCCTCTGCCTCCAGACCAGGCCTGTTTCTCTGTGTCTGTGTATATATCCTCTGCCTCCAGACCAGGCCTGTTTCTCTGTGTCTGTGTATATATCCTCTGCCTCCAGACCAGGCCTGTTTCTCTGTGTCTGTGTATATATCCTCTGCCTCCAGACCAGGCCTGCTCTAGTCTGTACTGTGTGACAGGAGCCCAGCAGGTGTGGCTGGTTACTGGCAGTGGTTACTGCTGAACCCTGTCCCAGGGGTCAGAGGGTAAATGGGAGGTATTTTTGTTGGGAATTTACAGTCTAAGATGTACATGCTGAAGTCAACCAGTCTATTAATACCCCTCTAACTCCTGACACCCAGGCGGGTAGTACCTTGTCCCCTTTTCACCGCAACACAACCACTCTCACTATTCTAGGGCTGGGCTGGGTGGAGAGGCACACTCTTAGAAAAAATGGTTCCAAAAGTGTTTTCCAGTTAGAACTCTTTTGGGTTCCATGTAGAACCCTCTGTGGAAAGGGTTCCAAATGGAACCCAAAAGGGTTCTACCTGGAACCAAAGGGGGATCTTCAAAGGTTTCTCCTATGGGAACAGCCGATGGACCATTTTTGGTTCTAGATAGCACCTATTTTTCTAAGAGTGTAGGGGATAGCCTATATATTTGGAATTGGATGTGATGAAGATATGTACAATATATTGTGTGCACACGATAAATACAGATTCAATGTATTTCCTCAATGCCCAGACCTGTCACACATATACACAAACAGGTCTGCATCGTCTTCACTTTGCTGTTGATCTATGTGCTTGTCCATGTAATGTTTCTGCACTAATATCATGTTGTTGTACTTAGTCAGGGCCATTAATCACTTATGGAGGCTGAGGCTCAACATCTATCAGCTTTCAATGAACTTAGTCAACAGTAACATAGATGCCAAGCCCTTTATGGTCGAAAAGTGGAAAATTCTACTGATTAAGCATGAATCTGTGCAGAGCAGGACAGGATAGTAGAAATGATCCCTGGGTTGTAGGCTAGCAACTGTGTGCTGAGCACTGACTATCTCTCTCTCTCTCTCTCTCTCTCTTGCTCTCTCTCTCTCTGTCTCTCTCTCTCTTGCTCTCTCTCTCTCTCTCTCTCTCTCTCGCTCTCTCTCTCTCTCTCTCTCTCTCTCTCTCTCTCTCTCTCTCTCTCTCACCCTCTCGCTCTCTCTCTCTCCCACCCTCTCTCTCTCTCTCTCTCTCTCTCTCTCCCACCCTCTCTCTCTCTCTGTGCGCGTGTGTGTGTGTTTGCCTGTCCACTCCACAGGGTTGTCAAAGAGGAGATTTCCGACGACAACGCCAAGTTGCCCTGCTTCAACGGGAGAGTGGTGTCCTGGGTAAGTGAGATGAATGGCGCCCCCGCGGCATCACCCCCTGTCCCGTAGCTCCTCTCCCCATCTCATTGCTCTCCTCTCCACTTCGCTGCAGCTCGCTGGCTCAGCGGTAGCTAAAGATACGTGTAGTGTAACGATCCATATAGTGTATCTACCTAGAGAGATCACACTGTCACGCCTCCACAGTACAACACTCAAGACCCGACAGTAGAGAGGGATTCACTCATTGTTGAGCTTCTATGCTAAGTGCCTTACACAGGTGTGAGCTCTGCCAATGGGAGATGAACTAAGGCATGGTTACACAACGACATCACAACAGTCCAAGCTTGACAGTTTACTAGCAATATCATACAGTATTCTACCAACAAATGAGGTCAGCTAACAATCATTTACATTGGCCTACCTAAGGATACGAGACACAGGTTCATTTGGTATAGTTGTACATAGTGCTAGGAGCAGTGATGCATACATTATTATGACAGACTGTACTGCATACCATTCCTGTGAATTATATATTGGGAACTGTAAATAGAGATCTTTATATTAGCTTTTCCCAGTGTCTTAACCTTTTCCCAGTGTCTTAATCATGTCCCAGTGTCTTAACCATGTCCCAGTGTCTTAACCATGTCCCAGTGTCTTAACCATGTCCCAGTGTCTTAAC